>NW_026047099.1:7410000-7627500 GCF_023864275.1 Schistocerca cancellata | reverse complement strand
CGGTGGAAATGTGAACATGTTGCCATAGCTCCGCCAACAGTGTACAATGTGTAAGTCTAGTGCCAAACGAAGCTTGCTCCTGCAACACAAGGTAGTGGAAAAGACAGTACGAGCAGTTACAATGGTGTTTCTTATCGGCAAAATTAGGAGGACTCCATGTCATACAAGAACTGGAAGAGGGACGAGGAATTTGCTACTGCATTGTGATGCGTCTCCAAACTTCATATACAGGGCTATTACAAATGATTGAAGCGATTTCATAAATTCACTGTAGCTCCATTCATTGACATATGGTCACGATACACTACAGATACGTAGAAAAACTCAAAGTTTAGTTCGACTGAAGCCGCACTTCCGGTTTCTGCGCCAGAGCGCTCGAGAGCGCAGTGAGACAAAATGGCGACAGGAGCCGAGAAAGCGTATGTCGTGCTTGAAATGCACTTACATCAGTCAACCATAACAGTGCAACGACATTTCAGGACGAAGTTCAACAAAGATCCACCAACTGCTAACTCCATTCGGCGATGGTATGCGCAGTTTAAAGCTTCTGGATGCCTCTGTAAGGGGAAATCAACGGGTCGGCCTGCAGTGAGCGAAGAAACGGTTGAACGCGTGTGGGCAAGTTTCACGCGTAGCCCGCGGAAGTCTACGAATAAAGCAAGCAGGGAGGTAAACATACCACAGCCGACGGTTTGGAAAATCTTACGGAAAAGGCTAAAGCAGAAGTCTTACCGTTTACGATTGCTACAAGCCCTGACACCCGATGACAAAGTCAAACGCTTTGAATTTTCGGCGCGGTCGCAACAGCTCATGGAAGAGGATGCGTTCAGTGCGAAACTTGTTTTCAGTGATGAAGCAACATTTTTTCTTAATGGTGAACTGAACAGACACAATGTGCGAATCTGGGCGGTAGAGAATCCTCATGCATTCGTGCAGCAAATTCGCAATTCACCAAAAGTTAACGTGTTTTGTGCAATCTCACGGTTTAAAGTTTACGGCCCCTTTTTCTTCCGCGAAAAAAACGTTACAGGACACGTGTATCTGGACATGCTGGAAAATTGGCTCATGCCACAACTGGAGACCGACAGCGCCGACTTCATCTTTCAACAGGATGGTGCTCCACCGCACTTCCATCATGATGTTCGGCATTTCTTAAACAGGAGATTGGAAAACCGATGGATCGGTCGTGGTGGAGACCACGATCAGCAATTCGTGTCATGGCCTCCACACTCTCCCGACTTAACCCCATGCGATTTCTTTCTGTGGGGTTATGTGAAAGATTCAGTGTTTAAACCTCCTCTACCAAGAAACGTGCCAGAACTGCGAGCTCGCATCAACGATGCTTTCGAACTCATTGATGGGGATATGCTGCGCCGAGTGTGGGAGGAACTTGATTATCGGCTTGATGTCTGCCGAATCACTAAAGGGGCACATATCGAACATTTGTGAATGCCTAAAAAGACTTTTTGAGTTTTTGTATGTGTGTGCAAAGCATTGTGAAAATATCTCAAATAATAAAGTTATTGTAGAGCTGTTGAATCGCTTCAATCATTTGTAATAACCCTGTAGGTACTACAGTCTGAAGGAGATTGCGTCCCTCAGGGTGCATTCATGTCTGTCACTCAAACCATTCTCTCTATCCTTTTTATTTTGTACCATCCAATGGAGAAAAGCTACGAACTGTAATCACTCCACTAACGTCACTCGATAGAGAACTCGATAAGATATTACAGCGTCCCTCTCTTCAGATATATCAAAAAGAAATATCGTCTGCATGCTAACGTTGAGCATATGTGGCGATCCTATTAAACATACAGTATTGCTCCATTGGAGCCTAACACTTCCCTCCCTGGGCTGTACTCCATCTTCATGACCACTGCTCACTCTATCGTTCCTTCCTCTCGTCTAGTGACTGGGATGCATACTTTCACCAGTGGCAAATACAGAGACACATCCGTAACCTTCTGACAGCGAAGAAACGCCGGGACTGGCGTCAGACCTATGCATGACTCAAAACCACCCACTTCTCCAAGTACTGCTCGACCTTCCATCACTTTACTGCTAGCAACTCTGCCCCGTATTACCCACTCCTCCTTGACAGTTGCTCCTTCCCTGATACCCTCAATAAGGATAATCATTTTGCATCCCAGCTCTCCAACTACTTGTCTATCCCTGAAGATCCTCACTCTGAATACTGCCTGTTTCCCGCCGTCCATGAACATACTGATACCACTGTCCTGCTGCTTGCTCCTAGCTCCCAGTACATAAACCATATGCTGCAGAAATAATTAAACACTCTCATTACACCACACAACATGCTACTCATCCTCCACATCACCACACCATATGCAACGCTACCCCTAGTCACGATTGCACCACCTACAACCAGCCGGCCGGGGTGGCCAAGCGGTTCTAGGCGCTACGGTCTGGAACCGCGCGACCGCTACGGTCGCAGGTTCGAATCCTGCATCGGGCATGGATGTGTGTGATGTCCTTAGGTTAGTTAGGTTTAAGTAGTTCTAAGTTTTAGGGGACTGATGACCTTAGAAGTTAAGTCCCATAGTGCTCAGAGCCATTTTTTGAACCTACTACCACTTGAAGGACTCTCCTCCCTCCTTCCTCGCCACACTTGCCACTCCATACAACACCATCCTCTCCACCGTCTTTTACTCTGACCTGTGGAAGCCCTCCCGAATCCTGCTGTTCCCTAAACCTAACAAACTCCTTCTGATACCTCCTCCTGCCGTCCCATATGCCTCACTTCAGTGTTCACCAAGGTTTTCAAATTATCCTCTCCTGCCATATCCATTACCACCTACATCTGCACTACCTCCTTACTATTACCCAGTGTGGCTTAAGAACCTCCTTCTCTACCGAAGACCAGCTCATGAACGTCACCTATCTCCCCTCCCTCAAACTTAACTCCTGTCACTCTGCCATTTTTGTTTCCCTGGACCTGAAGAGCGCCTATAGCCGTGTGTGGCATTCCAGTCCCCTTTTCAAACTGGATACATACACCCTTCCTATTAGCTGCATCTGTCTCATTGCATCCTTCTCTTACACCGTCTTTCCTATGTCACTATCCATAACACCAATTCCCATACCTTTGACCCCGCCTCAGGTGTGCGCTTTCTCCTCTCTTTTATCTCCTGCACATTGCTGATATGCCAAAAACACCACCACCACCCCCTTGTCCATCTCCTTCAGTACGCTACTGACACTGCCTTCCTTTCCCTCTGTCCTACACTTCAACGTTTCCTTCAGACCCACCTCAATCAGTTCACTACCAGGTGTACCTGGTGGCTTCTTAAGATAAATCCTTCCGAAACCCAGGTAATCATAATAGGCTACTCTTTCCTTCCAGCTTCTTGATTTCTACCTTACCATCTATGATCGCCCTATACATCTTACTCTCACGTTGAAATACCTTAACTGTCACCTCACCTGTACCCTTCATCTCCTTACCATCCAACACAAAGTCCACAATAGACTCCTCTTTCTGATACTCTTGTTCAGCTGCATATGGGGATTGCATCCTTCCACCATCCTCCACTCCTACAAATCCTTGATTTGTCCCATCCTCTGTTACACCAGTGTCACCTGGATCTCTGCCAGTTATAAATTCCATAAATCCCTCCAGATCATTAAATGCCATTCACTCTGCCTCGCCTTCTGTGTCCTTCTGTTATCTCCCATGGCGACCCTTTATGAACTTTCCCACATCTCCCTACTTACCTCAAACACATCTGCATCCTCTACACCATCCGCAAACTCAGTCCACCTCGCCCCCTGGTCTCTCCTCTCCTCTCCAAACCCCAACCCGTTTTCATGCCTATACCACTGCATCCCACTCATCCTACATCTCCACACCCTCCACATCCTATCCCAAAGAAATTTTCACCGGCTCCCCATCCCAGAAGATGAGATTTGCTGTAATATCTATCCTTCCTTACAATTCAGATCGTAACCCTCCTCTCCTCTCCTCCCTAGGGCTCTCTCTCCTTCCCTTCCCTTCGCTGTATCCTTCATCCTACCCTGATCCTTCACTGCTCCTTCCCCCTCCCTTCCCTTTCTTTGTACTCCCTACCAGATTGCTCCCTCTCCCACGTCCCATTCCCTTGCCCTTGGTGTAGTCCCAGATCCTACTCCCTGCCACCCCATTCCACCTCCCCCTCCTTCCTTCTCTCCTCCCTCCCTCCAGCCTCCCTCCCTAGGCACAGTCTCCCCATTGTAACTTGTGAAGTGCTTTGTGAATTCCGCTGGTGTTCTAATAAGAGTACAGTGTTTTAAAATGTGTTTGTGCTGTGTGGATTTTAATGCTGTCACCTCTGTTTAGTGAACTTATACAGTGCCGCTGGTGTTTCTTCAGTGTCTTCATCCAGTGTGGTTTTTATTCAAGCTCCCTGTGGTTTTAACTTATGAAAATATCTCGCATTTACATTCTCCCCATTTTGTGCATTTCATTCATATATTTTCCACTTGTCATTTTTAAAATCTATCTGCTGTATATTTTGTATGTTTTGCTTGGCTAGAGAGCAGCGTCGGTTGGCTACTGCCAGCCCACCCTTGCCTGCATGGGGCAGGAGGATGAAATTACAATAAAGGGATGAACTAGCACAATGGGACAGTCGGTCGCTGTTCTAATGTTATTACACACATCAAAAAAAGTTTTGCATCACTTCGGTTCCGAGACTTCCGGAACCTGTACAGAAAATTCGAATAGAGATCAACATAAACATCATTTCCACCCTTTTTATTGCTCATGAAAACCACACATTGCATGTTAGCGAGACCTTCAGAGGTGGTGGTCCAGATTGCTGTACACACCGGTACCTCTAATACCCAGCAGCGCGTCCTCTTGCATTGATGCATGCCTGTATTCGTCATGGCATACTATTCACAATTTCATCAAGGCACTGTTGGTCCAGATTGTCCTAGCCCTGAACGGCGATTCGGCGTAGATCCCTCAGAGAGGTTGGTGGGTCACACCGTCCATAAACTGGCCTTTTCAATCCATCCTAGGCACGTTCGATAGGGTTCATGTCTGGAGAGCATGCTGGCCACTCTAGTCGAGCGAAGTCGTTATCCTGAAGGAAGTGCACGGTGGGGCCGCGAATTGTCGTCCACGAAGACGAATGACTCGCCAATATGCTGCCGATATGGTTGCACTATTGGTCGGAGAATGGCATTCACGTATCATACAGACGTTATGGCACCTCCCATGGCTATCAGCGGCGTACGTCGGCCTCTGTATCTTCTCCATGTCCAAACAATATAGCTTTGGTTTACTCCGAGATGCCTGGACCCTTTCCTTGTTGAGAGCACTTCCTGGCACAAAGTAACAATGCAGACGCGATCGAACCGTGGTGTTGACCTTCTAGGCATGGTAGAACTACAGACAACATGAGCTGTGTTCTTCCTTCCTGGTGGAATGACTGGAACTGATCGCCTGTCAGCCCCTTCTGTGTAATAGGCGCTGCTCATGCATGGCCGTTTACATCTTTGGGCAGGTTTAGTGACATCTCTGAAAGTCAAAGGGACTGTGTCTGTGATGCAATATCCACAGTCAACGTCTATATTCAGGAGTTCTGGGAACAGGAGTGATGCAAAATTTTTTAAAATGTGTATATTATCCATCCTTACGTTACTCCAAGGAGCAGCTACTCATTTGTAGATTGGCAGGAGGCACTTCAATGATAGCTTACTGTCGTATTACCACCTTCACGCATCTTTCCCATATAGGGCTATTGGATAGAATCGCTGGAGAAACTCTACAGTGCTAGACCAATAGCGAAAGTATTCACTCCACATCTAGCAGTTTCTGACGAAACTGGATGGAGCTACTGTCTAGTGATCGATCAATGGTGACTCAAATTGTTTAAATAAACTGTATACTGCAGTACACTCAAAATAATAAAGACTTAGTCTATCCATCTCGCAGCTCACCACGGACTGAGTCATTTTCCCACCTACTTCCAGATGGGGGAGAGGGCAGGAGAGTGGTGGAGAGCCTTCAGCGAGCGCACTCTGTTGGTGGTGTTGTCAGTTAGTTCGGTTGGGATCCAGACCTCAAGGTGAGCACACAAAATTTGGTACTTCCACCAATAAATTTGAATTTCCCCCCATTTTTTCGTGCACAGTCGTCTTGGATTAGATCGCAGGAGGGGAGCGGGAGGGGAAGGGGTAGGGGAGGGGAAGGGTCTGGGAGTTCCCTGAGGGGGACCAAGGTGACAGCTGGGAAAATCCCAATGCGTAACCAGGGGGTGGAGTGGGGTTAATTAATTGATCAGTTAAGTAGTTTACATATTTAATATTTTATCAATCTGATATCAGAAGTGGCACAGAATAGGTTTTGTCCCACACAATGAGGAGGACGTAATGTGCTGCCCAAATGGTGACTTGTGCTATCGCAAAGTATAACCTCAGATCCAGCTTCAGCAGCAGCATGTCGTTTCGGTGAGAAGTGTCGTGGTCTGCTGAAAACTGGTTGTCCAGGTGTGGTGTGGATGTGATGTACTGTGCTGTGATGTACTATCATATCCAAAAGCACCCAAACGACGCAAAGTGAATACGCCTGATTTGCATGCAGTCCACATAATGTAAGACCTCTAATCTTTTTTTCAGTACAGTCGTTTGTCTATACAAAATGCATACCGCAAGAGATCACTACACAGCACCGTTTTTTCAGGTAATCAGTCCAGATATAAGTCAGGATCATGACGTTGCAAAGACTAGGAAACGCATCATTAGCGATGAGACAGTCCTTAATGCTTGTACACTCAATTTATATCAGTAAGTGATATTTCCAAAACTCTTCCACAGTCATTAGAATTTGAGTTAACTAACCCTCATACATAAGTATCCAGCAATCGTTAGGCAATATTAAATGTTGATATGAACAAGATATTTTCAGACAATGTTTGGACTCCTAAATTTCTGACAATTTGAAGTATTTTGGCTCTTTAAAAGGTTTCCGCACACCTGTGAAACGTCGTTCCTGATACGAGTGGTTTCTCGTCAGATGGATGTTGAACTAACCAGTTACAAGCAACGCGATTAATAGCAGCAAGCACTCTACGGAAACCACAAAACTAACATCGTCTCACGAGTAATTTCTCTGTACTCATGACTGAAAAATGTTTGTCCACATCTATGAACTTTAAACGACATCACGAGCTCTTCGGTTCTGGATCTAGAATGAAACGAAGCACCTGTAGCCATAGTAACTAAGCAAAGCTTTCGTGCCAGATGGAGACTCGATCACATTAACATTCGTTACTGGTAACACTGCATAAGGAGCTGTGAAATATGGAAGTTCCCAGTAATATCAGTTAGCAAATCTGAACTTGAAAATTTTTGTGCTCTGCCTCAAATCCTGTCAAGGCACTTATCTCCCTGTTAACGAACCACGAAATACGTTTAATGTAATTTCAAGTAACAAAGTTTGCACGTGTTTAAAACGATATCTGTGATTAAGGTTTTGTGACGGGGATCCGAACCCTGCAAGTAATCAGAGTGTTAACTAAATAACGTCTGTGTCCGTAGTCCTGGGGTTGCGTCGTTGATTCATTATCTACAACGTCTTCGGTCCCGGATTCGAATCCCGGCGGTGCTTAAATTTTGATTAACATTCACCATTACCGGCCGAAGACATCCGGCTTAAGAAGTCACACTCATTCTGCCAACGGCCTTTTCAAAGAGGGCGGAGGAGCGGACAGAGGTTCAGGGCGCTCTCTTGTTCTAGGGGTGGGAAACTGCCCCTGAAGGTGGAAGAATCAACGAAGATCAACGGCATGAGGATGCAAGACGGCAATGGAAACCACTGGTTTAAACACACGTAATATGTATCCACGGGACATGTGGCCTGTAAGTGAAGAAGTGTCATGATGATCTCTCAACTGGAAAAAGAGTCCAGAATAGTCCCCCATTCGGATGTCCGGGATGGGATTGCCAAGGGAGAGGTTACCATGAGAAAAATTGCGAGTAATCAACGAAATAATAACATTCTACGAATTGGGGAGTGGAATATCAGAACCTTGAACGTGGTAGGGATACTAGAAACTCTGAAAATGGAAGTGCAAAGGCTCAGTCTAGATATAGTAGGGGTCAGTGAAGTGAAGTGGGAAGAAGACAAGGATTTCTGGTCGCGTGAGTGTAGGGTAATATCAACAGCAGCAGAAAATGGTATAAGGTGAGTAGGATTCGTTATGAACGGGAACGTAGGGCAGAGGGTGTATTACTGTGAACAGTTCAGTGATAGGGTTATTCCTATCAGAATTGACAGCAAACCAACAATGAAGAGATAGAGAAAGTGTATGAGGATATTGAAAGGGCAATATAGTATGTAAAGGGAGATGAAAATCTAATAGTCATGGGGGACTGGGATGCAGTTGTAGGGGAAAGAGTAGATGGATAGGTTAGAGGATAATATGGGCTTGGGACTAGGAATGAGAGAGGAGAAAGATTAATTGAGTTGTGTAACAAACTTCAGTTAGTAATAGCGAATAGCGAATAGCGAATACTCTGTTCACGAATTACAATAGAACGAGGTACTCTTGGAAAAGCCGGGTGATATGGGAAGATTTCAGTTAGATTACATCATGGTCAGCCAGAGATTCCGAAATCAGATATAGGATTGTAAAGCGTACCCAGGAGCAGATATAGGCTCAGATCACAATATAGTAGTGATGAAGAGTAGGCTGAAGTTTAAGACATTAGTCAGGAAGAATCAATGCACAAAGAAGTGGGATACGGAAGTACTACGGAATGACAAGATACGCTTGATGTTCTCTAAGGCTATAGATACGACAATAAGGAATATCTCAGTAGGCAGTACAGTTGAAGAAGAATGGACATCCCTAAAAATGACGATAACAGAAGTAGGGAAGGAAAACATTGGTACAAAGAAGGTTCCTACGAAGAGACCATGGGTAACAGAAGAAATACTTCATTTGATCAATGAAAGGAGGAAGTACAAAAATGTTTCGGGAGACTCAAGAATACAGAAATACAAGTCGCTGAGGAATGAAATAAATAGGAATTGCAGGGAAGCTAAGACGAAATGGCTGCATGAAGAATGTGAAGAAATTGGAAAAGAAATGATTGCCGGTAAGACTGACTCAGTATACAGGAAAGTCAAAACAACGTTCAGTGACATTAAAAACAAGGGTGATAACATTAAGAGCGCAACGGGAATTCCACTGTTAAATGTAGACGAGAGAGCGGATAGGTGGAAAGAATACATCGAAAGCCTCTTTGAGGGAAAAGATTTGTCTGATGTTATAGAAGAAGAAACAGGAGTCGATTTAGATGAGGTAGCAGATCTAGTATTAGAATTAGAATTTAAAAAAGCTTTGGAGGACTTAAGATCAATTAAGGCAGAAGGGATAGATAAAATTCCATCAGAATTTCTAAAATTACTGGGGGAAGTGGCAACAAAACGACTATTTACGTTGGTGTGTAGAATGTGTGAGTCTGGCGATGTACCATCTGACCTTCGGAAAAACATCATCCACACAGTTCCGAAGACGGGAAGAGCTGACAAGCGCGAGAATTATTGCACAATCAGCTTAACAGCTCATGCAACCAAGTTGCTGACAAGAATAATATACAGAAGAATGGAAAAGAAAATTGAGGATGTGTTACATGACGATCAGTTTGGTTTAGGAAAGTTAAAGGCACGAGAGAGGCAATTCTGACGTTGCGGTTAATAATGGAAGCAAGATTAAAGAAAAATCAAGACACGCTCATAGGATTTGTCGATTTGGGAAAAGCGTTCGACAATGTAAAATGGTGCAAGATGTTCGAAATTCTGAGAGAAATAGGGGTAAGCTATAGGGAGGGACGGGTCAAATACAAAATGGACAACAGCCAAGAGGGAGTAATAAGAGTGGACGACCAAGAACGAAGTGCTCGTATTAAGAAGGGTGTAAGACAAGGATGTAGTCTTTCTCCCCTACTGTTCAATCTGTACATCGAGGAAGCAGTGATGGAAATAAAAAAAAAGGTCCAGGAGTGGAATTAAAATTCGAGGTGCAAGGTTATCAATGATACGATTAGCTGATGACATTGCTATCCTGAGTGAAAGTGAAGAAGAATTACAGGATCTGCTGAATGGAATAAACAGTCTAATGAGTAGAGAGTATGGATTGAGAGTAAATCGAAGAAAGACGAATATAATGAGAAGTAGTAGAAATGAGAACAGCAAGAAACTTAATATCGGGATCGATGGTCACGAAGTAGATGAAGTTAAGAAAATCTGCTACCTAGCCAGTAAAATAACGAGTGACGGACGGAGCAAGGAGGACACCAAAAGCAGACTAGCAATGGCAAAAAGGGCATTTCTGGCCAAGAGAAGTCTACTAATATCAAATACCGGCCTTAATTTGAGGAAGAAATTTCTGAGGATGTACGTCTGGAGTACAGCATTGTATGGTAGTGAAATATGGACTGTGAGAACAGAAGAGAATCGAAGCATTTGAGATGTGGTGCTACAAACGAATGTTGAAAATTAGGTGGACTGATAAGGTAAGAAATGAGGAGGTTCAATGCAGAATCGGAGAGGGAAGGAATATGTGGAAAAAACTGATAAGGAGAAGGGACAAGATGATAGGACATCTGTTAAGACAGGAGGGAATGACTTCCATGGTACTAGAAGGAGCTGTAGAAGGCAAAAACTGTAGAGGAAGAGGCTTGAAATTAAACTATGAATATTATTGTGGGGGACCAGGTTTCGAACCCACGTATGCCCCTTTCTCGGAGACCTAGAGGAGTTTGCAATCTTGGGAAAACAACAAAACGGTCGAACTACACTGCAGGCCAAAGAAATTGGTATGGGAATGCGTATTCAAATGCAGAGATATGTAAACAGGCAGAATGCGGCGCTGCGGTCGGCAACGCCTATTTAAGACAAGTGCCTGGCGCAGTTGTTACATAGATTACTGCTGCTAAAATGGCAGGATCAAGATTTAAGTGAGTTTGAACGTGGTGTTTTAGTTGGCGCACGAGTGATGGGACACAGCATCTCCGATGTAACGATGAACTGGGGATATTCCTGTGCGACCATTTCATAAGTGTACCGTGAATATCAGGAATTAGGTAAAACATTATGGCACCATAGACCTTGCTGTTGGTGGGGAGGCTTACGTGCCTCAGCGATACAGCTAATCGTACCATAGGTGCAACCACAACAAAGAAGGGGTATCAGTTACGTGTGGTTCCCGAAGAGGGGCAACAGTCTTTTCAGTAGTTGCAGGGGCAACATTCTGGATGATTGAGTGATCTGGCCTTGTAACACTAACCAAACGGCCTTGCTGTGCTGGTAATGCGAACGGCTGAAAGCAAGGGGAAACTACAGCCGTAATTTTTCCCGAGGGCTTTACTGTATGGTTAAATGATGATGGCGTCTTCTTGGATAAAACATTCGGATCTCCGGGCGGGGACTACTCAGGAGGACGTCGTTATCAGGAGAAAGAAAACTGGCGTTCTACGGATCGGAGCGTGGAATGTCAGGTCCCTTAATCGGGCAGGTAGGTTTGAAAATTTAAAAAGTGAAATGAATAGGTTAAGGTTAGATATAGTGTGAATTAGTGAAGTTCGGTGGCAAGAGGAACAAGACTGCTCGTCAGGTGAATACAGGGTTATAAATACAAAATCAAATAGGGGTAATGCAGGAGTAGGTTTAATAATGAATAAAAAATAGGAGTGCGGGTAAGCTACTAAAAACAGCATAATGAACGGATTATTTTGTCCAAGATAGACACGAAGCCCACGCCTACCACAGTAGTACAAGTTTATGTGCCAACTAGCTCTGCAGGTGACGAAGAGATTGATGAAATGTATGATGGGATAAAAGAAATTATTCAGATAGTGAAGGGAGAGGAAAATTTAATAGTCATGGGTGACTAGAATTCGATAGTAGGAAAAGGAAGAGAAGGAAACGTAGTAGGTGAATATGGAATGGGGTAAGAAATGAAAGAAGAAGCCGCCTGGTAGAATTTTGCGCAGAGCGTAACTTAATAATAGCTAACACTTGGTTCAAGAATCATGAAAGAAGGTTGTATGCATGAAAGAAGCCTAGAGATACTGGAAGTTGTCAGACAGATTATATAATGGTAACACAGAGATTTAGGAACCAGGTTTTAAATTATAAGACATTTCCAGGAGCAGATGTGGACTCGGACCAGAATCTGTTGGTTATGAACTGGAGATTAAAACTGAAGAAACTGCAAAAAGGTGAGATGAGACCTGGTAAATTGATAGAACCAGAGGTTGTACAGAGTTTCAGAGAGAGCATAAGGGAACAATTGACAAGAGTGGGGGGAAAGAAATATAGTAGAAGAAGAATGGGTAGCTTTGAGAGATGAAATAGTGAAAGCAGCAGAGGATCAAGTAGGTAAAAATACGAGGGCTCATAAAAATCCTTGAATAACGGATGAGATATTGAATTTAATTGATGAAAAGAGAAAATACAAAAATTCAGTAAATGAAGAAGGAAAAAAGGAATACAAACGCCTCAAAAATGAGATCGACAGGAAGTGCAAAATTGCTATGCAAGGGTGGCTAGAGGACAAATGTAAGGATTTAGAGGCGTATATCACTAGGGGTAAGATAGATGCTGCCTACAGGAAAATTAAAGATACCTTTGGAGAAAAGACAGCCGCTCGCATGAATATCAAGAGTTCAGATGGAGACCCAGTTCTAAGCAAAGATGGGAAAGCAGAAAGACGGCCACGGTGGCCGAGCGGTTCTAGGCGCTTCAGTCAGGAACCGCGCGATTCCTACAGTCGCAGGTTCGAATCCTGCCTCGGGCATGGATGTGTGTGATGTCCTTAGATTAGTTACGTTTAAGTAGTTCTATGTTGTAGGGGACTGATGACCTAAGATGTTAAGTCCCATAGTGCTCAGAGACATTTGAACCATTATTTTGAAAGGAGAAATGTTGAAGGTGTATATGGAGGGTCTATACTAGGGCGATGTTCTTGAGAGCAATATTATGGAAATGGAAGAGAAGGTAGATGAAGATGAAACGGGAGATATGATGCAGCGTGAAGAGTTTGACAGAGCACTGAAAGACCGAAGTCGAAACAAGGCCCCAGGAGTACACAACATTCCATTAGAACTACTGATAGCCTTGGAAGAACAAGCCCTGACAAAACTCTACCATCTGGTGAGCAAGATGTATGAGACAGGCGAAATACCTTCAGACATCAAGAAGAATATAATAATTCCAATCCCAAAGAGAGCAGGTGTTGACAGATGTGAAAATTATCGAACAATCAGTTTAATAAGTCACAGCTGCAAAATACTAACGCGAATTCTTTACAGACGAATGGAAAAACTGGTAGAAGCCGACCTCGGGGAAGATCAGTTTGGATTCCGTAGAAATGTTGGAACACGTGGGGCAATACTGACCTTACGACTTATCTTAGAAGAAAGATTAAGAAAAGGCAAACCTACGTTTCTAGCATTTGTAGACTTAGAGAAAGCTTTAGACAATGTTGTCTGGAATACTCTTTCAAATTCTGAAGGTGTCAGGGGTAAAATACAGGGAGCAAAAGGCTATTAACAATGTGTACAGAAACCAGATGGCAGTTATAAGAGTCGAGGGGTATAAAAGGGAAGCAGTGGTTGGGAAGGGAGTGAGTCAGGGTTGTAGCCTATCCGCGATGATACTCAATCTGTATATTTAGCCAGCAGTAAAGGAAACAAAAGAAAACTTCAGAGTAGGTATTAAAATCCATGGAGAAGAAATAAAAACTTTAAGGTTCGCCGATGACGTTGTAATTCTGTCAGAGACAGCAAAGGACTTGGAAGAGCAGTTGAACGGAATGGACAGTGTCTTGAAAGGAGGATATAAGATGAACATCAACAAAAGCAAAACGAGGATAATGGAATGTAATCGAATTAAATCGGGTGATACTGAGATTAGATTAGGAAGTGAGCCCTTAAAGTAGTAAATGAGTTTTACTATTTGTGGAGCAAAATAACTGATGATGGTCGAAGTATAGTGGATATAAAAGGTAGACTGGCAATGGCAAAGAAAATGTTACTGAAGAAGAGAAACTTGTTAACGTCGCGGATAGTGTCAGGAAGTCTTTACTGAAAGTATTTGTGTGGAGGGTAGCCATGTATGGAAGTGAAACGTGGACGACAAATAGTTTAGACAAGAAGAGATAGAAGCTTTCGAAATGTGGTGGCACAGAAGAATGTTGAAGATTAGTTGGGTAGATCACATAACTAATGAGGAGGTATTGAATAGAATTGGGGAGAAGAGAAATTTGTGGCACAACTTGACTCGAAGAAGCGATCGCTTGGTAGGACATATTCTGAGGCATCAAAGGATCAATAATTTAGTGTTGGAGGGCAGCGTGGAGGGAAAAAATGGTAGAGGGAGAGCAAGAGATGAATACACTAAGCAGATTAAGTAGGATGTAGGTTGCAGTAGGTACTGGAAGATGAAGAAGCTTACACAGGATAAAGTAGCATGGAGAGCTGCATGAAACCAGTCTCTGGACTGAAGACCACAACAACAACAAAAACAACAACATCAAATATCCGACATCACTGCGGCCGGAAAAGATCCTGCAAGAAGCGGACGACTACTGAAGAGAATCATTCATCGTGACAGAATTGCAACCCTTCCGCAGATTGCTGCAGATTTCAATGCTAGGCCATCAACAACTGTCAGCGTGCGAACCATTCATCGATTTCGACATCGGAGCCGAAGGTATAGTCGTGTCCCCTTGATGATTGTACGACAGAAAGCTTTAAGCCTCTTCTGGGTCCATCAAAACTGACATTGGACTGTTGATGACTGGAAACACGTTGCCTGGTCGGACTAGTCTGCTTCGAATTGTATCGAGTGGAGGGACGTACTGGTATGGAGACAACCTCATGAATCCATGGATCCTGCGTGACAGCAGAGGACTGTTCAAGCTGGTGGCGACTCTGTAATGGTGAACACATGTGCTGTTGTAATGATACGGCGCCCCTGATGCGTCCAGATACGACTATGATGACACGTACGTAAGCATCATGCCTGATCACCTACAACCATTCATGCCCATTATGCATTCCGACGGACTTGGACAATTCCAGCAGGACAATGCGACACCTCACACTTCCAGAATTGCTATAGAGGGGCTCCAGAAACACTCTAGTGAGTATGATCCAGATTCCCCAGACATGAACGTTATTGAACATATCTGGCATGCCTTGCAAAGGGCTGTTCAGAAGAGATATCCTTTCCCTCGTACTCTTACGGATTTATGGACAGCCCTGCAGGACTGATGGTGCCAGTTTCCTCCAACATTATTTTATTAGTCGAGTCCTTGTCATGTCGTATTGTGCTACTTCTGCGAGCTTTTAGGGGCCCTAAACGATATTAGGAAGGTGTACCTCTTTTCTCTGGTTCTTCAGTGTGTATGCGTCAGATACCACGAAAAAGGAGATCGAAATTCTGATCTCATTCCAACACCAAATTTTTCAGCTTCTCAAATTCAAATAAAACAACATCCCTATGACCTGAAGTGACCATTGACTGATTGAATAGAATAATGGTTTCCAGAGCAAGGAAGCTCAATGGTGATAGAGTTACTGTTTGTCGCGACTTCCGCCTCTGCTGTGGCCGAACATTGATCAGCTCTGCCCCAATTGGTAGGAAAGGGATATGTTGTTTGTAATGCGTATTCTGAACTATGGTGCAACCTGACGTTCTTAAAATTGCATTACTAGAATTGTAGTAGATCTGTTCGTGAATCTTTGAGATACATGACGAACGTAGGAATCGACCCAGATCTAGTAACTAAAGAACCAGGAACAATCTGCGAGACCACTAAAGCCATCATTTGCTACATTTATGACTGAGTCGTAGCGTATGATTCACTTGTTTTACGAGTTAGACAAAATGAAAAGAATTCAGTTCTCTGTTAACTGGTTAATTATCAGCAGGTTCCTAAGCCGGAACCTGAGCGTGGTCTCATGTCAGCGGGATGTAAAGACTCTCTTAGCCATCATTGCCTTGATTCGAAGCCAATATGAAATTTTCGCTATGTCAAGAAATTTCTTATATCCAAATATATCACTGCAGAGTATGTAGTTTTGTAACTTCCATTACTACTGTCAATATTACTGTTAACTCCTTCTTTCTGCTCCTGTAACACACGTGCTTGAAGGAAAAATTTAATTCTTCTTGGTCATTTTTAGAAGCTGTTGCTCAAAAGTAAATATTTAATTAGCAGCAAATGGTTGTGGCATACTGTGACAAGCGAGCCGTAACAAGTAAATACTTAGTTCCTTCAATGTCCAGGGAATACTTTTCAAGTTAATATCTGAATTTAGTTTAAACTTCAAACATCTCAAGCAGCATCATTCTCAATTTTACCGAATAGGGAAAGCTTATTGTCCAGGAGAAGAAGATTTAAAGATAAAGTATGCACACTCTGGCCAAGCCGATCTTTTCGTCTGACAGCACTTCGTTATAGTTTGCCTATGACGTATTACACGTCGTGGAAATCATTAGTTGAAGTCGAGTTTATATCTCATGGTATGGTACTGCTAAACATGCGAAGCAATTAACAAGCTTCCTTCTATGAGCATTGGAAGCCATGTACACACATGTCTGCAATACTACGAGTACTTCGAACGTTACAATTGAAGTTGTCCTCATCAGCTAATAATTATTTGTTTACAACGAATTAGAAGTGGCAGAATACGAACATGATAATAAGAGATTACAAATTCACCGTTCTACATACTCCACTATGCTCCCACTTGTATGAAGCGCTGTTACGGACTTTTGTAGTTTAGTATGTGAGGTAACACAGTTGATTAAAATTTCATAGCCGGATCAACATGACATTCATCAGAGCGTGAATCTAAATTTTACCTTTAATCTCTGAAGACTGTGTCGTTATTATTACGTATGATGTTTAGAGGGGATATATAGATCCTACGCTTAAATTCAGACATGTGAAACTTTCTATAAAGCAAGTTCATTTAACAAAATACAAATGAAATTGAAATGGTATATTTCACGAGTAACATTACTCGATGTAACCCTCTTCAGCCGCAATGACCGCCTCCAATCTCGTCCTGAAACGATCGCAAGCACACTTTAAAACAGCGCCGTCCATACCAGCGAATGCTGCTTCTATTGCGGTGCATGGAGATGCGACATTAGGGTGCCTCGTCTTATTGGTGTCTCTTTCGACTAAGCTCCAAACATAATCGTAGCGGAGCTATTCAGGGGCCAGAACTCCTTTGAGTAGAACACGTCAACGTTATCCGAGAGCCAGTTTTAGAATAAAAGACTTGTATGTGGTCCTCCTCTGCTGTCCGTCGCATTGTTCACTCGCTGACATTCAATACTGACGCCAATTTTCTCAGCGATTGCCCAAGGTCCTCCGAAATCAACGCCTGAGCCTTTTTGACGACTGACGTAGTTCGTGACACGCATTGCCTTTAATAAGGTTTCCTCTCAGGAACCTTTTCCAGACTTCTCCGAAGCATTACACTTGTCCACAATATCTTAAACAGTCGATCTCGGGTACCCGTAGATTCGAACTATTTCTGTCGGTGAACGATCAGAGTGAAGACTTTCGACAATCGCGGCTCTTCGGTTGTACTCCGCACTTGTCCGTAACATCTCGGCCAGGTTCTCACTGTTTACTAGATCCCTATGGCTTTAAAGAACGTCAATCGCGACCTCCAGCGAAACTATAATAGAGCGTGAAATTGAAATTTGTCCGGATTTAAGAGCCGCATCCTGTACATTTGCACGATACTCTAAGCAATACTCAAAAGTAACTAATTTATTAAATCTTTTTTTGAAGCGTGTAATGGGGAATGAATTTTGCTTCTGAGGCGAAGGAAGGTCTCTCCACCTTGTGTCGCATTTATTTGCCTTCTGCCTTACCAGTAGATCCCTACATGAGAAATGTCACAAATTAACGAAATTGATAAATGTCACATTCTCCCTCTTTGCGAAAAGAGATTCTGTACCAGCACTATTTCCAGTGCCTTACGGTACAGAAAATATGCATCTCTAGGTGAGGAGGATGGCAGAGGAAGGCCATGGCAACCGTCCGACGTTGCCATGGACGTCCCCAGGCTACCATGGAGGATCAAGACAACAGTATATTCCACTGCAGTGACGAACAGCCTTTCAGGACTACCACAAAAATTAGGGTCATCCTCCAGAGAAGTGTCAGGAGGTCGACCATTGGTCGTAGTCTCAAGGAAAATAAAGTTATGGACGAAAATCAGCGTTTAAAGAAATGTAGAAGGTGTAGAAATAGTTTGTGACATATGGGTGTTGTGACTGAATAATGGATTCATCCGGTGACTTGTTACCTCTATCCCCCAGCAACTAAATGCTGTTGTAGAGGAGGACGGAAATTTGATATGGTACTGAATTATTGTGTTGTTACAAAGAAAATGTTGTGGGTAAGAAATGAACGTTTTGTTTTATCTCGAAAATGACGAAAATTCGTTTGTCTTATTAGTGTTTTCTTTTTCTAAAGTGGAGCAGGTTATTTATAAAAACAACGCAGTCCATTTCACCCTTTTGAGCCGTCAAGTCGACTTTTGATTTCGAATTATTTTACGACTATTAATGAAAAATACTGTACCCCAATACCAATGAAAGCATAAATGACGTATTTCTTTTATTGTCAAGCATTAATCACAATACATAAATAGGAAAAGTGGTGCAAGACCGATGATACAGATGTAATCGAGAGATTGAGTTCTCTAAATCCACAGTTATGTACTTATAAATTCTTTAAATTTATTAATACTTAATAACTGTCATTGTCTGTCTAAACTGATAACACCACAAATTAAAATTC
Source organism: Schistocerca cancellata (assembly GCF_023864275.1). Taxonomy (NCBI): domain Eukaryota; kingdom Metazoa; phylum Arthropoda; class Insecta; order Orthoptera; family Acrididae; genus Schistocerca; species Schistocerca cancellata. The sequence continues at coordinate 7,608,649 of NW_026047099.1, read as the reverse complement.
GTGGGAGTGACACGATTCGAACCCCTTTACTATAGAATAAAAACTGACCGTATTAGCACTCTGTCATTAGTAGTGGAATAAAGCCAAAATCATCACACATTGCGGATTGCCTGCTTCAGGGGCAAGCATACATTCTGGCGTAAACTTGACTGATTTATGAACGCCTCTCCTCCCCTTAATTTATTGTTCTGTTAACTGATTTATAACCCCCAGGGGGGTAAATTGATGACCCACTGTGGATAATTCTTCGTTCTGAGAAACCCCCACCTCTCCGCTTCCTTCTCCCCCACCCCTTTATGAAACCACCCACGGACACAAGCACACCTTTGATATCAAATTAAATAACTAGTTTGTTACAGCAATCAACTAATGAACCCGTCCCCCTCTGAGAAATCCTCCAGTCCTTCCTCAAATCCCACACATCCCCTCCACCCCATCTGGAAATTGGCGGAAAATGTCTCAATCTGTGGTGGACATAAAAAATATCATCGCAGGAAATTCAGATCATTGCCAACTGCACAGCAAACAATGGACTCTTTATTTATAAAATTCAACTCACAGGGGTTGGATCTCTCTCACCATTCTCTACTGTTTCTGAAGTGGCAGGTCTTGTAAAATACATCAAAAAGAAGTAATTAAATAGACCATTTTCTCCCGATCGCGCAAGGAATAATGTAATGAAACACTTACCACACGTAATTACATCATCATAGATGGCGTTAAACGTATCTGGCGAAAAAAAAACTGCATCTGTAACACCACGCTAATACTTCGCATACAAAGCATCAGGTAGCTGCATCCCTTTGAAATTTGATGCCAGACTCACTTCCTATCTCTCCCTCTCTCTGCCTCTCTGTGTGGTTGCTTCCTGTTGTGTCAACCAAAGTATGCAAACACACACGGAACAAGATATCCCCATCACTCATGCTCCCTGCCATCCCATTCCCCCTCTGACACTCATGCAGACTTGGCATTGGTAGTCGGTACATCCCTTTGTTCTCACACTTTCACTGCACACTTTCACTGCTATGAAAATATGTAGCCTGCCTCGTAGTGACTGGGTGTTGTGTGATGTCATTAGGTTAGTTAGGTTTAAGTAGTTCTAAGGGAGCCTACAGGAAAATTAAAGAGACCTTTGGAGATAAGAGAACCACTTGTATGAACATCAAGAGCTCAGATGGAAACCCAGTTCTAAGCAAAGAAGGGAAAGCAGAAAGGTGGAAGGCGTATATAGAGGGTCTATACAAGGGCGATGTTCTTGAGGACAATATTATGGAAATGGAAGAGGAGGTAGATGAAGATGAAATGGGAAATATGATACTGCGTGAAGAGTTTGACAGAGCACTGAAAGACCTAAGTCGAAACAAGGCCCTGGGAGTATACAACATTCCATTAGAACTACTGATAGCCATTGGAGAACAAGCCCTGACAAAACTCTACCATCTGGTGAGCACGATGTATGAGACAGGCGAAATACCCTCAGACATAAAGATGAATATAATAATTCCAATCCCAAAGAAAACATGTGTTGACAGATGTTAAAAACACGCTAAATTTCCAATGCCCTGGTTGATACCCACGTCCATTTGACTCTCGCTGGAGAAACGCTGGGGTTTGGAAGTTTCTCTCTCGTTTTCCTTATCCGATTTGCAAACTGTCAGAACGAAATTCTGTGACCAAATCATAGGGCAAGCTCTGCATCATAAGCCATTTCACAAGTTGCATACAATAAATTGTACGAATGAACAGAGGCGTCCGTTTTGGAAATACTGAGTTACTTCACAAGAAAGGAACGTAGCGGTCGCGCGGTTCCAGACTGAAGCGCCTAGAACCGCTCGGCTACACCGACCGGCGAAATAAAAACTGAAACCTTCAATTTATCTCGTCTATCTGACAGTAATGTATGTTACAGGCAGAAGGACCCAGTTACCCAACCCACCCGAGTACATCGCTCAGGGCAGCACGTTAGCAAAACAGAGGGGCACAGCTGCGTATAAATAGGCGCTAGTTCACTAACAAGGCATTCAAGTGTGGCAGGTCTCAGGATGGCGGGGCGTCTCCCACCACGGGCTACACACAGCAGCAGATGGTGAGCCAGCAATCCAGTCCACTGTGGGTCGCTGGGTAGTAGTGCCAGCGCAACTGAGAGATGAGGTTTTAAAGGAAGCACATGATCACGTGTTATCTGGTCATGGTGGGAGTACACCGACGAATAGGAGAGTGGCGGAGAGGTATTGGTGGAGAGGTAGGAAAGTGGATGTGGATCAGTATGTCCAGAATTGTACACCATGTGCACAGAGAGCAGATATGAGTCACAAACAGATGCAGCTACAACAATTTCCGGAAGCGACATGTCCATTTTCTATGTTGGGAATTGATGTGTTAGGACATCATCGGGGAACAGATTCGTTCTGACAATAACAGACCATTTTTCGAGGTATGTGGAGATAGTGGCTACGCCAAATCAACAGGGAGCAATGGTCACTCAAGCATTAATAAATAACTGTATTTTGCAGTTTAGCTTACCGGAGACAATAATTACTGACCAAGGGAGCAACTCCATGTCGGATGTAATGTAGGAACTGTGTAAACTGTGTGAACGTAGGGAAGTTGAGGACGAGCACGTTGCATTCACAGGCGAACGGGAGGACAGAACGGGTACACAGAAGAATCGTGAAGATGCTGAGTTTTTATGTGGATTCTCGTCACCATCGGTGGGACGAGTATTTGAAGCATATTGCATGTGCATACAATGCAAAAGTCCATACAAATACCGGTTTGTCTCCATATGAGGTAGTGTATGGGCGAAAAATGCCCTCACCGTTTGATTTAGTGAAGCTACAGAAAGGAAGGGCCGGTGAATCTGTACGTCAATTCGTGAGAACAATTTGGGATGTATGTAAGTGGGTGCAAAAGGCGAATACAAAGGCTTCGGAAAGGCAGGAAGACGCAGTGAAGCGGATAGGGTAGGGCAATGGGTAATGCTATCCAGCCCCTATACGCCAAAAGGGAAAACGAAAAAGTTCGTCATGAGGTATCAAGAGCCACAGCAAGTAGTTGAAACCACACCCCTCATTAATGTTAAGCCTCAGCTGCCAACTAGAACAACGATAGTACACATTGGGTGGTTGCGGCGATTTAGGGGTTGTCTGGATGTGATTCCAGGCATGTCACAGGAAGGAAAGAGAAAGAAAGAGAGTGAAGAGAGGTGTTCAGCGCAGAGAAAACCGGGAAGATAGAGTACAGCATGACGTACCGTATGCTTTGCAATCCAGAAAGTAGTGGGCGTAGATTAATTAGGCATTGTATTTTCATATGTTGTATGTGCTTTCGAGTATTGTGAGCCTGCTTGGGACAAGGGGACAGCAGTCTTTCTGAAGAGGGAGGAAGGGCGATGGTGATCACTGTCCTCAGGTCACTGAAAAAGGGAGCATTGAGCAAGTTGGTGCAAGTCAAATACGGAGGAGGTATTGCTGATCTCGGCAGTTAACAGCCGGTACGCCGAGATGACGAGGGAGGAATTATGGAGCTCCCATAGAGGGAAGGTAGCCGTATGTCCAGCCAGTGTGATAAGCACTAATCCGCACACATGCACGGTGCAGTTATTTTTAGCCATGAGGGAAGAAAGAGACTGTCCAAGAGACATCATGGAGCCGAAATTGAGCTTGCTGGTCCGAGCACAGGACCCGAACCACATGCCACTGTTAAGAACTTACTTCAATTGCACATAATTCATTAAGGTCAATCCAACACATTTATTTCAAATAACATAAATGAAGTTACATTTGAATCTCTCTGACATTAAACAGAAATAAAAAAAACAATTTCAAAATAAGCTGATTTAATGCGTCAAGTGCGAGTTAAGCCAATAACCAGATAAACTAAACAATTCACCGTAATTCTAAAGAAAGAGAAAAACTAAATTGAATCAATACACCCCACTGACAAATATCCAAAAAAACCTTACAATAATACTCAAAAGAATGCACTGAAGTGGGGAGCAGTCATTCACCCGACAGAACACTTCAAAATGAGTTCAATAACACAGCTGCGTGCCCCAGAAAACAGCAAGACATTAAATACACTTCATTTGACAAATAACAAATACTCATTAACAGTACGCCACTCCTGTTTGAACTGAAGTGTCCCAAAGAAACAGACGCTTATTCTGAAAGAACAATTTTTTTTATATGTTTAAATTACAGCATTAAGGAATTCCAAAAGATGTCCAGTCGAACCCCCCCCCCCCCCATGTCAGTTGAGGCACAAATGTTTACCCTTCCCAGGCGGAGACTGAGCCAGAAGCACAGAATGCCACAAAAACACAGTTTTGCTGTGAAATCTTACAGGACAGCCGGAAGCAGTAACAGACAAGGGGTCGGCACCCACAAATAACACAGGCTAAGAGTCAGGCTGGGAGCACATCCTATGAGAACTTGTTCACACTATGCTCACCAAAAACTGTAGACATTCCGGCTGAACATCCGCTTGCGGTGGCTGCCAGAAGGACGAAGCAACCGACAGGCCCACGCCACACAGGCACATCAATTTGGACAAACATCTTGGCCAACACCAACTCCGGACTCCCCTCTCAGTGCGAGGCTTGGCACAGTTTATATGAAATGCCTTCCAGGCAGCCAGTAACCGCAGCAGGAGTTTCACGATTAGCAAACAGCCCCAGCGTAACAGACATCACACATGTGCTTACGTTCGAGCCACAACTCCGCGAGTCTCACCGGCTGCCCCAAACCGACTGCCTCTCGCCGTCCCGCTTGCCCCCGCCGAAAACGCAAAGATACCCATGCATAGGGACGCACCAAAGATAACAAGCCGATCGCTTATGATCGACCAGCGATCTGGCTCACTTGCAGTGGGTCGGGATGCATTGGATGCACCTACGAAAATTTGATAGTAGTAGCAGGTTGTTTTGAGCAGGGAGTATTTGCCGAAGCGAGCGGAATTTTAGTCAATGGAACTGTGTGTAACAATAGAGGACCAACCTTCCATCTGCCAGTGTCAGTTTCAGGAGTCTCGCAATTGAATGTAACACAGTCACAGCTGCACTGGCCAGAAGGAACGTTAGAGTTTTTGCCAAGGCAGAATCTGACCTTGTTAAATCAAAACCTGGAGTCAGGTCTGTTGAGATCCGTAAACCAGTTCATTTCAGAACAAGAGGGGTGCATATTAGTCGAACAGCTTGTGCAGCATGTCGCTCAATATAGGGAAAGGCAACGCCAAGTAACGATCATTTTGAACACCACTGTGCCGAGTCCCATCGCAGCCTTAACGTTATTGTGTGTTGTTTTCATTCCGATCATGCGGAGAGCGAATTTCAAGAGAGAACTGACAGTAGTCCAAATCCGAATGGATTGGATACCGAGGGCGTAAGACAGGTAGATAAGGTGTTGATCGAGCATTAAGTGGAGTGGTCATCTAGTAAGGAATTTTTACGTGTTATCTCATGTCATGTGTTTGAAGAGGACTAGACCACATCTAAGTTTTCTAAGAGTAGTAGCAAATATGTCATAAGTACGTGCTGACCCAAACAAGTTTAAGAGTAGTTAGAGGTCGACCCAGGCAGGAGGTCTTTCCGAAAGTGTGAATAATGCAGTGGCACCACCGTTTATGATGGGAAAACATTAGCTTCGGTACAATATTTCTGAGTGCACAAGCTACAGCCAGGCATGGGCCTGTTGACAGTAAGTTACGCTACCAGCGGCTGCGAAACAGAATGGAGGCCATGGGGTCGTAGACCCGCTGAAAAGAGTAAATGCAGCACTTTACATGGCGCAAGTTACAAGCACAAGAGCCCACTGGCCCAACACAGGTGTTATGAGTACACGACTCGGATCAGCACGTTAGCCAAACAGGGGCCCACAGCTGTGTATAAATAGGCGCTGGTTCACTAACAAGGCATTCAAGTGTGTGAGATCTGCTGGACGGTGGGGCCTGTCACACCACCGGTTCCTCCTGACATCGTCACAACCCCGCAGCCATACAAGGCCGACACACAGCAGGGCATTGCACAGGTTGCTGAGGCAGCCAAGCCATTTCGCAGACAGCGAAGTGGTGTCCTCAGCATTGTGGGACCAGGTGATGGAGACCGAGAGGAATGGGGGCACTGTAGCTGGAAATAATAAATCACTTGCCAAACTCGGACGAATTTTAATATGGCACATCCTGACAGCACATCCTCGTCCAACATTCCTCTGCACATATAAATACTATATAATATAAAGCAAAAACGATTAATTACCAGCTAAATTACTTATCTCATAACACAGCAAGCGAAAAGCGCTCGTAGCCAGCGTCAGGGTTGCCAGTAGCGAGCATTGGTAAACTGTATTCGCTACATCTGTTTACTGAAACTGGTGGTGCACAGAGCTAGAATTTCTGTTTGGTGACTACTGTAGGGCTTCTGAGTAGCCAGCGAAGTAGCTCAGCATGTCCAGTCAGGGGGCCGATTGTCCTCTGTAATTTAAAAAAAAAAAAAAAAAGACTGAGTAAAAGAATTGACGATCAGCTTGAACAGATATCATGTGACATCCGTCCAGACCAAACAAACCTAACAATAGTGAATAAAATTATAAAAGAAGGGTGTCATTCTATAAAGTTTCAATATTTTTCTGCATTGTTGAAGTGGTCACTTGAGCTAGAGTAATTCCTCAAAAATGTGGACTTGGGCCACATAAAATGAGTTTCTTGCAACGAAAACAGTTGATAATCTGCAATAGTTTCTTCCTTGCACTACACGAAGTAGGTGATGTCGACCAAGTCTTCTGGAGAGAATGATCGTGACATTTAACAAAAGACTTTGACATACACTGGATTTAATAGTTTTAAAAGTGATGTTTACCAACAGGTTTAACATTTTACAAGCGTCATAGTGCAACCTAATTTCTCTTATGAACTAAAGTCTTCATCAATTAATTTAGTTTGACTTAAATCTACGAATCATTTCTAGATGCCTGATATTAACTTGAAAAGTGTTCCCTAGACATGGAAAGAACCAAATAACTACTTGTTACGGTCCGATTGTCACAGTATGCCACAACCATTTGCTGCAAACTAAATATTTACCGATATTTAGGCAACAGCTTCTAAAAATGATCAAGAAAAATTAAATGTTTCCTTCAAGCACGTGTGTTGCAGGAGCAGAAAGAAGAAGTTAATAGCGATAATTGCTGTAGTAATCGAAGGTACAGAACTACATCCTCAGCGATGGTATTTTGCGATATAAGAATTTTCTTAAAATAGTGAAAATGCTGTATTGGGTTGGAATGGGGGCTACGATGGCTAAGAGAGTCTTTACATCCCACTGTCATGACCAGACTTAGGTTCCGGCTCAGAAACCTGCTGCTAATTAAACAGCTAATAGAGAACGGAATATTTTCACCGTGTCTAATTTGTAAACTAAGTGACACAATCATGAATGTAGAAATGTGGGCTTCAGTGGCCTCGCAGTTTGATATTTGTTATTTAGTTACTAGGTATGGATCGATTCCCATTTTCGTCATGCATCTCAAACATTCACCAACAGGTCTACTTCAAGTGAAGTAATACTACGTGAAAAAAGTCAGGTTGCACCATAGTTAAGAGTACGCAATATAATCTACGTATCACTTTCATGCCAACTGGGACAGAGCTGGTTCATGTGTGGCCACACCACAGGCGGAAGGCGCGCCAGCAGGAACTCTGTCACTATTGAGCTTCCTTACGCTAGAAACCTTTTTTTGTTCTATGAGCCAATGGTCACTTCAGGTCATAGGGCTCTTATTTTATTTGAACTTGATTAGCTGAAAAATTTGGTGCTGGAATGGGATTAGAATTTAGATCTCCTCTTCCGTGGCATCTGACGTATACGGAATGATATACTTCGATTGTTTCGTTGTTTTCCGCAAGCTTGCAGACTCCTCTAGATCTCAGCGAAAGGGATATACGTGGGTTCGTAACGTGGTCCCCCACAAAACTATTCATGGTTTCATTTCAAGCTCTAGCATATGCACTACCAACTACTACTAATAAATAATTTTGATTTTTAATGCCTCGTCTTCTGTTGTCAACAATAACGATACGTGCTGTAATTTGTAGTCAAACATGCGCACATCTAAACAGCACTGAACAAACAATTCGTTGATAGAAAACAACAGCAGTAGCTACCGGGTTCGATTTACAGTCAGGACAAAACATTATATTCATCTTTCGGATTCAAACAGCTTGCTGTTGGTAAAAAATTCGATATCTAACATCTGATTTTACTTAGTTAGCAGCCTGATTACTTGCAGGGATAGAATCTTCATTACAAAACCTTATATCACGGACGTCGTTTTAATCACGTGCAAACTTTGTTACTTGATATTATATTAAACGTTTTTCGTGGTTCGTTAACAGGGAGATAAGTGCCTTGACAGGATTCGAGGCACAGCACAAAAATTTTCAAGTTCAGATTTGCTACTGATACTAGTGAAAACTTCCATATTTCACAACTCCTTATGCATTGTTACCAGTGACGAATGTTAATGTGATCGAGTCTCCATCTGGCACGAAAACATTGCTTAGTTACAATGGCTACAGGTATTTGGTTTCATTCTACATCCAGAACCGAAGAGCTCGTGATATCGTTTAAACTTCAGACATGTGGAAAAATATTCGTCAGTCATGAGAACAGAGAAATTAATCGTGAGGCGATGTTAGTTTTGTGGATTCGGTAGAATGCTTGCTGCTATTAATCGCGTTGGTTGTGACTGGTTAGTTCAACATCCAGCTGACGAGAAATCACTCGTATCAAGGATGACGTTTCACAGGTGTGCGAAAACCTTTTAAAGAGCCAAAATACTTCAAATTGTCAGAGAAATTTAGAAGTCCAGACATTGTCTGAAAATATGTTATTCATAACAACATTTAATATTGCCTAAGTATTGTTGGATGACTGATGTAACAGGGTTAGCTAACTCAAATTTTAATGAGTGTGGAAGAGATTTTGAAATGTCACGTACTGATATAAGTTTAAGTTTAGAAGCGTTAAGGATTGTCTCATCGCTAATGACGCATTTCCTAGTCTTCGCAATGTCGTGGTCTTGATTTACATCTGGACTGATTACCTTAAAGAACGGTGTTGTCTAGTGGTCTCTCCTGGTATGCATTTTGTGTAGTCAAACGACTGTACTGCAAAGAGTTTAGAGGACCTGCAAGACAGTGCATGGGGGCTTAATTATAATAAAGATATAAGAATGAAATGCAAATACTTTTTAATTTTCTGTCGCTGTATGTCCGATTACGCAAGTCTCGTAAACGGATGGCCCTGAGTAGTATTATTACGCTATCTGACTGCATAGAACAACAACAAAGAATGAAATGAAAATTTCAGTTAATACAATTAATTAATTAAGTCCCCAGCAACTATAAAATCTACGAAGCCAACAAAGCACAAGTGTAGCTGTTCTGTGTGTGGTAGTGTGACTCAACGCACATCTGGCACGGTTCTTCTTCAACAAGACAATAAATTTTAAATACCATTTATACTGACGTGATAAAAGAAAATTAGAAATACTATAATTGTGCAAGAAACCCAGAATTACACTCTAATACAAGAACACACGCCAGATGCTTTGTTGACTGAACCTGTAATGAAGCATTATTCAGGACACACAAATAATAAGAAATTAAAGAACAGTAGTTAGTTACCCTAATTTAAATTGACGAAAAGCACTCAGATCATTACAATATCTCCACTGGAACAACATCTGCTATCTCTCCCATCAAATAACTGCATAAACATGGAACCACACTCTCCACTACCACATCTCACTCTGACTTCACGACATGCAGTGTCCACCACAACTTCTCGGCCAGCACTGCCTGCCGCTACGTCTCAATAAGCACTGCCAGTGGAGGCGGCGGAACAATACTCTCTGGCGCTATTTCTGGCGCTGTGGCTCAGTGTAGCCACCTTTCAACAGGTGCATTATGTGGGCTGCATGCAAATCAGGCGAAGCCCAGTGTAGGTTGGTCGGATCATTTTGGCCATCGTAGTACTTGTTTTGGTGCTCCAGGTAGGTCTGTGATGACGGGGAAACGGAGAAGAAGATCCTGGCATTGCTCAGCATCGACAGCATGGACGAGCTTCAGTGGAAGTTGTATACCCGATGGTTGAGCGACCAGAGTCCTTGTCAATGAGAGCGGAGCCAACAGTGTCAGGGAGGAGGCGGAAGTGTGCTAAGAAATTGGTATCTGTAAGTGGCTCTGTGATGTCAACAGTGATGAATTGCCAGCTGAATCTACGGTGCTGGCGTAGATTAATTTCCAGTGGGTGGATATCATAGGTTGGAATGGTCGAGTTGTTATCAGCTGAAAGCCAGAACTGCGTTGTCGGTGGATGCCCAGGTAGCAGCATCCACGAGTAGACACACAGATCGGACACAGTGTGTACGAGGAAATGCCGACCAGACTTTCCGTCCGCGATGTTCAAATGTTCAAATGTGTGTGAAATCTTATGGGACTGAACTGCAGAGGTCATCAGTCCCTAAGCTTACACGCCACTTAGCCTAAATTATCCTAAAGACCAACACACACACCCATTCCCGAGGGAGGACTCGAAGCTCCGCCGGGACCAGCCGCACGGCCTATGACTGCAGCGGCTGAGACTGCTCGGCTAATCCCGCGCGGCCGTCCGCGATGAACAAGCATTTAAAAGCAACATGGCGTTCATGTGTGCTCACTTGCATATGGCGCAGGCTTTTAGGTGTTTTGTTGATTGCACAGGAGGCAGCAGGGGATGCTTGCTTGTAAAACGTGCAGTGATATCTACTCATAGTGGGTTGTTGATGCTAACTGGTGCACTTGGTAAGGAGTGGTGGTATCGGAACAGTAGCTGGTTGGCACGAAATGCAGGAACTTGAGTATGAGGGCTTTGATCTGGGCCGAAAGCAGCAGCAATTGGCGGCTGTCCGCTGTCAGTGGCGAAGCACTGTGGTCTGCAATGCTGGCGGGTGGTGTAGTTTTGTCAGAGGCCGTGTGATTAGGAAAGTACCGGCGACAGGAGACGGGCTGGTAGATGCAACCCCCGATACTGACACGACCATAGTGCCTGCGATTGCTGACAGTTGTTGCAGCAGAAGTGTGAGCTGAGTTGCAGGGATGGCACATGACTGGGTGGTCAGCCTGTTCAGTCACGCGATTGGTGCAACTTGCTGGGAATGGCGCCTATGTCGACCTTGCAGCAGACGTGGCACAGGAGCTGAGACTGTGTCCAGTCACCAGTATCCGTCGTCAGTAATCATCTGATATGTGGCTTCAGTTGAGGACAAGAAGATGTGGCGTATGAGGTCCCTATTCGAGTGCTCATATGTCTTCGTGGATGGTGGTGCAGCGATGATTTCAGAGACGTCGGCGGCGTAGGTATTATTAAGTGTACCAACGTAAGTTAAGTGTATTTCATATGTTATGATGATAAACCTCTGCAGTGGAAGTGGCATACACCTGATGGGACTAAATTGCTGGGCAAATAGGCCTGGAAGGTGGCAGGAAAATGGCGATGGAGGGGATCATAGAATCCAGCATGCACAATGATGATAATCATGATGTACTTCGTAAGCAGTCCTCATAGTGCTACCAGACAAAAACTTACGCAGACACGATTTTGACGTGGAATGACCGTCGACACAATCCCAGAGAAACACATATATTATACACATTCATTCAAAAGTAAATTACTAACAAATAACGCTTTTAATGCTTTACATAAATTTTCAAATGACATTGGCGGTGGCATGCAACAAACGCTATTGCTCTAAACAGCCCTTATGGCCTTGCTGACCCCTGTCTTCACGGAATACATTAGCACATTTTGCGTCCAGGCGAAATCTCAAACGTATATACAATTAAAAATTACAAAACATATACGGACAAATAATCATGCAACGTAATCAAAGGAAACCTGCTTGAAACTAGCGCAGCCATTCTTGGGGTGAAAATCAAATAAAATTAGGTGAGTTTAAGAACCAGTAACAATATTTAATATTCACCAAACGCGTTACGCCCAGGAGTGTGAACCAAATTTTTGACAGAAAATACACTTTGCCTTCAGGTAGAATTTCATATCTTGCGAGTTGGGCAAATTCCGTTTTGACTTAGTATAACCAGCTGACAGAGAACCCCAAGACCAAACTAGCTAGCCGTAATCTTTTGTAACTCGCTTCAAGCATTATAATGATTTAAATTCAAAATAACTAGAGGAAGTTTAAGCCACTAAAATGAATGGGCCCACAGAACAAGAACATTCAAAAGGTATTGTGTCCACAGACACAGAACAAAATTTAATTAGTTTACACCTATACTTTAAACAAGAAATTCTTAGGCCCACTTAAATTCAGCAGCCTCAAAGCCCAGACACACACATCCGAACGTTCAGAACACAAATGAGCCTCTTGTCCTAATGCCAGTGAAAAAACTATTTGCATCCAAACGTGACGCTCACCATATTCTGAAACGTTGCTTTGTCCTCCATCAGCAAACATATCTCGGGAAGCATCCAGAGTATGCCACTAATTTGGGGAGTAGCTGACCTGTCTGCCTGATGCGCAGCACCTCTATTAATAGACCATCCAGTATGGCTGCCTCATTTCATACCAGCCTTCTCTTTAAATACTATCTTTTAAGAAGTACATGATGAACATCAGTAGCAAAAATAAACACCGTCCATTCTGTATTGTATCAGTTAACTATTGTGGCTGAAATCTTCCCATAAGTATGTTTTATTCTTCTTTCTTTTTATACTCTATCGCTTCACACTTGTTTTATTAGCCAGTTCCATTAAAAGTGGCTCCAACAAACTCGATTTATTTTACGGCTACAATCAGGCAATGCCTTGGATTTCGAATATTTTGCGTGTTCTCAACCAGCAATAATTCTGGTAAAAGTTCAGACTGCTACTGCAGTTAAAACAACTGAACTCTACTAACATTAGTTAAAACATAGTAAGTAGTTTTACATTACTCTCTTTCATGAAGTAAATAAATAAATAAGTAACAATGGTTAGCTCACCTTACTTAATAACAAAACACAAAAAAATTAGCTGATGGCTTTGAAATTAATGAAGGAAATTTTTTTCGTTTCATGTCACTGGTTGATGCAGGAACAACCAATATGTAATGTTTTTTTATGACCTCCATTCAAAAAATTACTGGCCCCACAAGAGCCCAGGCAACAGACAAACTTTAGACATCTCCCTTCAAAATTTTCTTCAATGGAGCTATTGCTCTACAATGCATCTAGTAGATCTAAATACTCTAACAAACCCTGTACATTACTGAGGTCTCTGCCAATTACATTGTTTCTTACTGAGAAAGGCAGTTGATTTATTAAAGTAAATACAAGATATTGGTTTATTAAAATATGTACAACGTATTTGCAGCTTAATGGATCAGATCGAAATTCATCAAATGTTTAGTAATTACTTTGATACATACATAAATTATTTTGATACAGAGTCACCTCTTAGATAGCCCACAAAAAAACTGATTTTCCAATCATCTGACCATCTTAGGTAGTAAACTCTCAAGCAATTTTAAAAATATAACTAAACATAAATCACTAGCTTGGTACTACTGATACAAACTATGTGAGTTAAGTCATCCGCTTCCATCATAACATACTCACAGTAGTACCATTCAAACGTTGTTCCTTTACTGCACTTAACTGTTGAATTATCCAATGCCTAGTTTGGGACATACCATTATTTAAAGAAGCAACCTTATTCTCCAATAGGTTTACTCTCTCATTCAGTTCAGACTGTACTACTTTGATCTTATAGACATATGTGTTAGTTTCTGTACAGGATTTCACTTCATTTGCTGGTTAGCACAACTTATTACGTTTCTGAATCTGTCAATTCTCCTTTGACTATTTGACTTAAACTAACTACTAGATGTGCTTTTAGTTGGTATACATTACTTTTTTATACTGTCTCACAAAATCAGCTTCCACTTGTGCCCTTTATATTTCATCCGTGGTGGTTCAAATGGCTATGAGCACTATGCGACTTAACGTCTGAGGTCATCAGTCGCCTAGAACTTAGATTTAATTGAACCTAACTAACCTAAGAACATCAGAAACATCCATGCCCGAGGCAGGATTCGAACCTGCGACCGTAGCAGTCCCGCGGTTCCAGACTGAGCGCCTAGAACCGCTAGACCACCGCGGCCGGCCACCCGTGGTGGTCCTACTCTTAATACTTCACCTGTTTATTTTCTTATGCATTACTGTTAAATCTGCAACTGCTTCTTCCTTAAACTTAATAAAGTTTTCACGACAAGTAGTAATTGTTTATTACCTAGTTCTTTCAAGATAATTTCTTAATTGTCTATTCTCAGACCTTAGTTCTCTGTGAGTAGATCTAATCTGGACACTCAGTTTTTTGAACATTTCCTTAAACCTACAAAGAGATTTATCGTCTATCAAATCACTACCATCACTCCTGCTGGAGTCTTCCTCCTTATTTTGTGATTATTCTTCGCCAACTTCAAATTCATCACTGTCACCTTACTTCATTCTGATAATAATATCAGATAACTGAAATATTATTGTCTGACTCTTCTTTTCTGTGTTACTACTGGATGCTAATTAAATAAATGTATCTCTATTTATTATATCCTGCTATGCTGCCATGGTACAATGGCTGCGTGGATCTGCCATTGGGAAGAATGTTAGTGCTGACGTGGGAGACCCATCAGAGGAAGACGTCCAAGTTGCACCCCTCGGTTTCGAAGGTACCGAGATGTCAGTCGATCTCTCGGATGATTGAGAGTGTAGTCTGCCGGCCACAATGTTGCTGTCTACAACGAGCTGTCAGCAACTCACTACTGTGGGTATGAGAGGCCATAAAACGCCGCTTATAGTCGCAACAGACAGTGAAAACCCTTGTGACAAAAGAGTAGCTTCCAAATCATCGCATGAACTTGAGCGTGCTAGCCAAAAAAAGGTTCAAATGGCTCTGAGCACTATGGGACTTAATATCTTAGGTCATCAGTCCCCTAGAACTTAGAACTACTTAAACCTAACTAACCTAAAGACATCACACACATCCATGCCCGAGACAGGATTCAAACCTGCAACAGTAGCAGTCCTGCGGTTCCGGACTGAAGCGCCTAGAACCGCACGGCCACCGCGGCCGGCTGCGTGCCAGCAGGCTCACACCGAGTTCCAAACACTTAATAGTTGAGGTGCCTTTGCCTGCCTCGAAGTAACTGTAGTCGATCACTAGATTTCCGTCTGGACAGTTGGTGTCAAATATTTTTTCGTAATTGACAGTTGCCACAGCAGACGGAGTGAGAGGTGAACAACGATCACACATCTGACATTCAGCTTGTACTTGCAGTGTCAATTCCACGTCCTGAACCATATCCATTTAACACTAGAATCGCTCATATCTGGACATACCGAGAACCGCTGCTGGGTCCCCAAAGACCTGCATATCTTTCCCTTTTATTATCCTGTGTCAGTGGGTTATTGTTAATACTAATGAATCTACTCTTTTAGTGTTGAAAATTTTCTTACGAAATCAACAAAAATAAAGTAGTTTTTCAATAATTAACATTTATTGTTTTAAAACATTTACACACATTTGCTGCGTGCCTTTACTGGCTACCATCACATAATGAGAACAAATAATAGTCTTTTGATCTACATTTGTTGCAGACAGTTTTCTTGCACCTACGATACTTTACAAAAGATGTGTCTCCTTCACAGTTAGACTTTATAAGGCAACGTTTTCGCTTTTCTTGTCTCTCAGGAATGTCTTCGGGTGCCACATAGGTCTTTCTGGTTGTGTAACCTTCCTACCTCTCTGGCTAATTAGGCTTTTGTATATGACCGTGTACCTAAAGTCCCTAATCTGTGGGAAAAAGGCATCTACTCCGAAGAATAATGCATACCCGGGAGAAGTAGATAAAGTTATAACCGAACCGCCACTGCTCACTGCTTTAGCAATGACGATCAGAAACAAAGTTCTGTTGCCTTTATATATTTTTATTACGTAAACTAATTTTTAATTAACAGTAGTTAGTGGAAAATTTGGAAGAAAGTGTTCCAAAGTATGTCATTAATGAAAATAACCAACGGTCGCCATTTCCTCGCCTGAACAAGAATAATTAAATTGAAACTGAAATTTATACTCGTAAGCAATCTTACGTAAGAATAGTTATTGGCGTCTTCACGTAGCAATGGTATGCAACGCACACTTTCAAGTACTTCACACCACACATGTCAAAGTAGTCAAATAATAATCAAATAGCAAACGCATACAACCTATTATATTAATTTTCATTGTTCAATTGAAGGAAGATTGTTTACTGGGTGTGGACAGAAACTTTTTCTTCCGTTACTCGCCGTAATACCGACTGTCGTAATTGTAGCAAGCAGAGGGATTGTTTGAATTTAGTCAGTGGTAAGAACTGTCATTTACCTAGCAGTTACTCTGATGTTTCTTTGTAATAAAGGTTATAAATTATGCCACAAGCTATAAATTAAAAGCTGTGCTTTGACAGTGAAATTCAGTGCCCAAGTTTCGTGAAGTTTGACTACTAATTTTTTATTATGAAAGTTACTCTTCATCAGCAAGTGAATAATATTAATACTGGCTTTTGCATCATTCTATTTCTAACATTATTCATACTACAGCCAAAGATTGCATTACTACGTAATTGTTCAAAGTTGGGAAAATTATGTTTTGATAATCTAATAAACTAATGTTCACTTGATTTTCAGTTTATTTTCTAATTTTCTCGGTTCGTACAAAGGGATAAGATGGATACTACTTGGATAACGACATAGGAAAATTATTTACGTGACAATATCCACGAAAAAAATGTTATTTAGCAATAAAATTCCAATTACGCTAGTCAGCCTATTACACTTCTGGTTATATAAAGTCTAGATATTATTCAACTTTATGGTGCCGTTGGTTTGTCGAGCGGCTACATTTAGCCGGACAATGGGGCACAAGTTGATCTTATTGCCACACCATAGCCAGTAACAAGGGTCCCCAGTCCTCTTGATGTTATATGAAGTACTCTTTCTGCATTTGTACTGTGCCCAATAAATCCATGCTCATAGCTTGCCCATATTAAACTTTCTTTACTCTTTTCACTGCTCCGCACTTCGGAAACAGGCTTTTTATCTCCGCACTTTTGCGTAGGCACACCGCCGAATACACACAACCAACGACAACAGTCTCCTCGTGACTCCGAAATGCTAACTCTTTTGCGCGCTCGCACGCCCAGCGATAACGCATTTACAATTTATTATACTCTTTGACAATAGCTTTTCCCTGACTTGACCAGCATGTCTACTTACAAAATGTTAACATTACATGCGTATTCTCTTTCTTAAATAACAAATAGCATTTGTAACTTATTTACAAGAATGATATTCAGCACAATAAACTTCGTAAAACAAATAGAAAATGTATGATCATCCACAGAGTTGTAGTGTTGTCATTGCTGCGTACTTCTCAGCCAGATCCTGTCCCAGCCCAGTCCCTATGTTTCAACTTTTATTGTTTAGAGCATAGCACAATACTCAGGCATTTATCCCAGCCAAATTGAGCAAGCTGTAAAATGTGTGAATAGGCCGACGTCTCGACTGTGCTTTGACAGAGTATTTGCGAGACATTTGTCGGACCATACCCACATCGTATTTAGAGATGCTATAAAATGAAACTGTATCTGGCTCCTTTTTCAAACCATCTTAAATTTTAAGATAAGGATGCATAATCAGGACATTCTTGTTGCTCTTTCTCTGGTAAACTGTCACTGTGGTATTACTCTTCTTCAACGATACTGTGCTGTGTAACTTTTTTTTTTTTTTTAAACGGATGAATTTTCCTACGAGATCGATTCATGATGTCCGCTAGACTTGTCGCATTTGCTTTCAAGGTTTCAGAGAGAGCCAAGAATGTGAAAAAATTGTAACGTGTGACATTTCTTCCTTTATTGAGGTATGGTTGCATCAATTTTTCGAGAAAAAAATCACCAAGGCGCTCATCATCGTCCTAGTGTCATCCTATCCTAGATAAATGAAAGATTTCACAGCATATTTGGAGTCTTTATCTGCTGCCAGCCAATACTTTTGCTCGTATGTTTCCGACTTTTGGGCCATGAACAGTGTGGACCGACAAAGGTACATTGAGAGAAAGATGTTCGTCGCTTGTTAAATGTGACCCCGATTGTAGCTACACTGTGCGTTCGCAATGAACTCATAGGAGATTTCTGACACGAAAGCAAACTTGTCTTCTTTCAGTCGTTCTGATCTTGTGGATCTAATGTCAAATCTGAGATAACGCATCGTCCCTCTGAATCTGTCACGAGCCGTTATTGACTTTACAAAATTATTTCCCCACTTCATTGACGACAGCTATAAAAATGGTTCAAATGGCTCTGAGCACTATGGGACTTAACATCTATGGTCATCAGTCCCCTAGAACTTAGAACTACTTAAACCTAACGAACCTAAGGACATCACACAACACCCAGCCATCACGAGGCAGAGAAAATCCCTGACCCCGCCGGGAATCGAACCCGGGAACCCGGGCGTGGGAAGCGAGAACGCTACCGCACGGCCATGAGATGCGGGACGACAGCTATAGAAGCTTCCAGTTTTTCAACGTTCATGGTCCAATAATCGGTCTCAGTGCATTTTACAATGTGTTTCAAAATACGCCAGGGCAACAGCCGTGACGCAGTGGATACACTGGTTCCCGTGAGATCACCGAAGTTAAGCGGTGTCGGGCGTGGTCAGCACTTGGGTGGGTGACCATCCGGGCCACCTTGTGCTGTTGCCATTTTTTAAGGGTGTACTCAGCCTCGTGATGCCAATTGAGGAGCTACTCGACCGAATAGAAGTGGAAACGTGAAGGGACACGTACAGCACAAAAGTGTACACCTGTACCTTATCGTCTCTTGATTGACAGAGACCACTGACAGTTGAAGAGGAGACATCCACGCAGACCGTCACACAGGAATTCCAAACAGCAGTAGGATCCACTGCAAGTACTATGACAGTTAGGTGGGAGGTGAGAAAACTTGGATGTCATGGTCAAGCGGCTGCTCGTAAGCCACACATCACGCCGGTAAATGCCAAACAACACTTCGCTTGGTGTCGGGAGCATAAACACTGAATGTTTCAACAGTGGAAAAATGTCGTGCGGAGCGACGAATCACGGTACACAGCCTCAAGCCTGACTTCGTACTAGAGCCATATACAGTCTTCTGTAAGGATGCTAACGAATTTAACGGAACACAAGTGACACCAACATCGCTCATCTAACCTATCAATTACCTAAGTACTTAATTCCATTTCCATTTCAATCATGTTCAATAAGTGAATTTACAGTTTCAATAACCGATGATCAAATGAGCAGTTCCCATTTTCCCACTAGTACAGCGGTGTACCTTCATGACCTAGCACCTCCCACCCCTAGAATGCAGCACTCCTCTTGGCTACTGCATTACTCATGTGACTCGACTTCATAGACCCTAGGACTTGGAATCAATTTTCACCAATGCCACACCCACCTGGACTTGGAATCAAATAGTTAAACTCTCCACCACCATACGCATCCGAGGACCACGCCCCCTACTGACCCATGTCGGCGGGCTAACGTGCTCCAACGTGCACTAACCTGACTAACGCGCACAGCACATGTCATCATCCAAGATGGTGGGGCGAAATGCCGGGAAAGCAGATCTGAGCACAAGTCTTTATTTTGCACATGGTGTCTCCACCACGATATTTACTGTCCAACTAACATAGTACACACTATTGCCATCATATCGTACTGTCATCCCTCGTATGACCTAATCCCAGATGGAGGTTTGTAGGGGCGAGAATTATCTTAAAATTACTCAGGCTGCGCTAGGCTGCTGGGGAGAGAAAGGAGGGAGTCCACTCTATTTACTTTCGAACATTTTATTTACAGATCGAATATATTTATCACACTAAGGCAAAACGGTCTTATGCTTGCGCTCACAATACACAGTCTGCAGATACGCAAGCAACTCCTAATTTACACGTATAATTTGATTACAGACTTTCAGACTCCTCCTAACTAATTCAGCACAGATAGGTCTAGCTACGCTTAGTACTTTCTCCAAATACCTCACAACACAGCCTACACACCTGTTCGCAAAATAATTCAGTCAATGCCCACAAGCACCCTCTTCCAGTAGAGCGCACAGGCAACCCCAACGAGTTGGGGCGGCCGTCAGCTGTGAAACTACACACGGGCCCCCGCCCCTTGTCCCGCAAGCGCCCGCATCCCTTTCATACTTCATTTCTGAGAAGGTGCTATCGCAATTCGTGTTCACCCAGACGCTGATGATGACGCTATCTGGCGGGAGCGAAGACATATTTACAGAGCCCAAACAGTAGAATCTCATTCGCGCGCGCATGCAGCCGATGTGGCCGTCAGCTGTCAAACCACACTCACACGCCTGTTCAGGACTGCGCTCCTCACACCCCCGAGCCGCGGCCGCCTAACGCAGGTGAACGTTGCGTGCCTCTCTCTATACAGTCACGGTTATACTGAGGACGTAGCATGCCAAGGCGCGCTCACGCCGGTCTCATATGCACGACATATCCAGGCCCCACTTGTCTCTACCATTGAAGGCAGAATAGCACAGGGCGCGTTGACACACGCATTCCGACCTACGTACCCGCCCCAACGTGGCCCCCACCTCGCCACGTGGCGACTCAGCATTCTAAAACTTTCTCAATGTTTTTCTTACGTCACATGACTTTGTGAAAAAATAACAACCAAGTCGACCTCTCGGGAAATGTATAGCCCACCAAAAAAATTTAACGAACGCTTTCTTGATGTCTCAGTTTGTATGCACAAAAATTCTGACCCTAACAGAATCTGTTTACGTAAATAACATCTAATGCACTCATCCCAGCGCTCCTAATGTCTTTCCCCTCCAGTTTTCAACATATGTAAACGTTCCCTCTCCTATGTACAGACCCCTATATCCCAGCACAAACGGTGGAGCATTCTTATTTGCTCTTATCGAATTTACACGCCGAATTACTTATGCCGCCGGTATCGAAGCACCATCCACCTGTTCTTTCTGGTGCTTTCAGCTGTTATATTACACAGATCGCTAAACTGCATTCATAGATAAACCCGCAAATTTGTCTACACATTATCAAATACATACCAGACTCACAAGGATATTGCAAGCCAGGAACATAGTTACCACTGTAGCTACAATTAAGTATTACAATTGCTACTACAGTCTGACACAAATCAGTGTACATGTAATCTCTCCCCTTGACTACTGTACTTCAGTATTTATAGCAAATATAATTTTCCACTTAAAAATTCTCACTCATACCCTCGTCGTTGTCAGTTTGGTCAATCTATATGTCCCTCACGATAGGACACACAGTCATTCTCTCTAGTCATGCCATAACATAAACCATACTAACTTTACAATTCAATATATACACATTGTAGACAAACAGTGCAGATATCTTTAATATCTGTAGAGCACCTGAAAAAACTATCATATGCCTACACTCATACTGGGTATATGTTACGATGCTCCCCAGTTCTAGGGAAGCACCATCGGCCTTTTCTTTCTTTCTATAGACGTGACTTTCAGGGGAAATAAACTACTTTACAGCGATCTCCACTTCGGACCAACAACTAAACCTCACAAAGTGTCATACATATTGTCAAATACGTAAACACACCTACTCATTTACACTCTCCTCCCACTGGGGCCAGGAGCTTGAATATTAATGCGTGAAACCTGACGGGATACCAATTCGATTCTAGACAGAGTACGCGAAAGAACTTGCCCCCCTTCTAACAGCCGTGTACCGCAAGTCTCTAGAGGAACAGAAGGTTCCAAATGATTGGAAAAGAGCACAGGTAGTCCCAGTCTTCAAGAAGGGTCGTCGAGCAGATGCGCAAAACTATAGACCTATATCTCTGACGTCGATCTGTTGTAGAATTTTAGAACATGTCTTTTGCTCGAGTATCATGTCGTTTTTGGAAACTCAGAATCTACTATGTAGGAATCAACATGGATTCCCGAAACAGCGATCGTGTGAAACCCAACTCGCTTTATTTGTTCATGAGACCTAGAAAATATTAGATACGGG
This sequence comes from Schistocerca cancellata, assembly GCF_023864275.1. Lineage (NCBI taxonomy): Eukaryota > Metazoa > Arthropoda > Insecta > Orthoptera > Acrididae > Schistocerca > Schistocerca cancellata. Next base: position 7,586,488 of record NW_026047099.1, on the reverse strand, counting down.
CTCCCAGGTAGATGCTATTTTTCTTTACTTCCGGAAGGCGTTCGATACAGTTCCGCACTGTCGCCTGATAAACAAAGTAAGAGCCTACGGAATATCAGACCAGCTGTGTGGCTGGATTGAAGAGTTTTTAGCAAACAGAACACAGCATGTTGTTATCAACGGAGAGACGTCTACAGACGTTAAAGTAACCTCTGGCGTGCCACAGGGGAGTGTTATGGGACCATTGCTTTTCACAATATATATAAATGACCTAGTAGATAGTGTCGGAAGTTCCATGCGGCTTTTCGCGGATGATGCTGTAGTATACAGAGAAGTTGCAGCATTAGAAAATTGTAGCGAAATGCAGGAAGATCTGCAGCGGATAGGCACTTGGTGCAGGGAGTGGCAACTGACCCTTAATATAGACAAATGTAATGTATTGCGAATACATAGAAAGAAGGATCCTTTATTGTATGATTATATGATAGCGGAACAAACACTGGTAGGAGTTACTTCTGTAAAATATCTGGGAGTATGCGTGCGGAACGATTTGAAGTGGAATGATCATATAAAATTAATTGTTGGTAAGGCGGGTACCAGGTTGAGATTCATTGGGAGAGTCCTTAGAAAATGTAGTCCATCAACAAAGGAGGTGACTTACGAAACACTCGTTCGACCTATACTTGAGTATTGCTCATCACTGTGGGATCCGTACCAGATCGGGTTGACGGAGGAGATAGAGAAGATCCAAAGAAGAGCAGCGCGTTTCGTCACAGGGTTATTTGGTAACCGTGATAGCGTTACGGAGATGTTTAGCAAACTCAAGTGGCAGACTCTGCAAGAGAGGCGCTCTGCATCGCGGTGTAGCTTGCTCGCCAGGTTTCGAGAGGGTGCGTTTCTGGATGAGGTATCGAATATATTGCTTCCCCCTACTTATACCTCCCGAGGAGATCACGAATGTAAAATTAGAGAGATTAGAGCGCGCACAGAGGCTTTCAGACAGTCGTTCTTCCCGCGAACCATACGCGACTGGAACAGGAAAGGGAGATAATGACAGTGGCACGTAAAGTGCCCTCCGCCACACACCGTTGGGTGGCTTGCGGAGTATAAATGTAGAATGTAGATGTAGAAACCGATCTCCAAGTCAGCAATACATCAACGCATACAGTATCGATCTAGTAAACAAACAATTCTACACCGTACAAAATAGCCCATGTTACATCTGTGAGCCCTCAGTGTATCGAAGTAACTCTCAGAACTGATGTACAAAGACATACTCGTCGCCCCATCGGTACAAACAAGCTACTCTTTCTGGTGCGGACCTGCCTGCTTGCTTGCGTTTCTACAGGTGTCTCCAGACTCTGAGTTTAAATGAACACACCTGTTTTCACCATAATATTACATCATTTTTGCCGTACTTCTCGATATCAAGCACACAGAAGTAGCCTACCGATAGCTAGCGCAACGTAATTCTGTAGATATACACTGGAAATTATTTCTCTACAAACCCGAAACTTCAGCTACGTGGTGCGTGCTCTAGACCACTGAGTAACTAGAAACAAACACATTAAAAATCATATTTCGACCCGCGAATACCGATCCTGCTGATGTAACCCATTCCATATCATATCTATAATTTACAAGCCAGCTAAGGTCTTTCCCATGTCTAGAGAACAGGCTAACATGTTTTACACATGGCAGATGCACACACCACAGTCGATCTTCTCTCAAATAAATAATGGCGCCAAGTGAACAGAACAAATTACATCGGACTGAATAACGCTCCACCGCAAAGACACCATCTTCTCAAATTTTCACTTGATCACGAACGCAGCTCAACACATACTAAGTATTAGTGCGCTATTCAGTCGTGTAGAGGACTCCAAAGTTAACTCTTATACACTACATGGGAGAGAATAACACTGCAACAGGCCGCTACATTAGGAAAACTGCTGCTGTTAACGGCGAACGTCAATCAATACCACAAGAGACTTTGCATACACTGGAACATTCTAGAAAGCCAGCCACATATATCTTCTATCTTTATACTTAGAATTAAATGTTACGATCGCGGTCTCAATTGAATAGCATTCGGCAATGAGCGAAGTATCGGAAATACACCCCGCTGAAGGCTGTTGCTCTGGAAATGGAAATATCTGTACCTTCCTTACTACTGGACATACTCTTCCCTTTGCCATTACAGTACCCCAAGTCAAATCCATACCCACCTTACGGTTGAAAATAGTGATTTCCTTTACACAAAAACAAACTTTGTAAACCTCATGCTCAAATGCGAACATATCACGCACCCAGCACTAATAATGTTTATAATACTTCGTCAATAACTGTTTGCCTACGATACGAAATAATACTGACCGAAAATCATCGATCTGTGTGCATGTCTCTTACGTTCTTCCTACGAGTCCTTACCACCCGGTCATAGACGTAATCGACCAGATGTTAAAGCAAAAACACGATCCCAACCACTACTGCATGTTACTATCACAAGTGCCCTTTGTTCTACAAGTTTGCACAAGTATCCATGTTAAATGCTACACCCACTTTACAAATCGATGTACGACATTACCTCTGAATGGGGTGGTGTTTTCCAGACAAATATCGTGACGGTAATCATACGAATACGTATTATCAGCCAACGATACATCCTCGTCATAAAATCAATGGACTCTGAAAGTGATTCTGCTAAGGAACGTGGTATGTAAGACGTATTTGCGACTCCCTCACATCGGCCCAACTAGAAAATTCTTTAGTATTTGCAACGCATTCTGTCTCGAGAGGTTCCGTGATACATACGCAGAGCTATAGCCGATGACTGATTGAGAAAGAGCACAAACAGTAGTAGTAGTAGATGATGTGCCGATTGAATTCCTAAGGAGAAACAATGTACAGATGCTTCCTAGATCTCTAGTGTTACGCTATATGTTAGAAATTATGTCCATCACTTGGAATCAGGTCTTTCCATTCAAGCACGTAAATGCATAGGCTCACACCCACAAGTGAATGATATTTCTTTCACTCTCATATCTCTAAACGAGGCACCTACATCTAACCTATCTGCTTCAGTAAAATTACAACCTGCCTTTAGTCACACCCTACAATACGTCCCCAAACTAGACACAAGTAGGCCTACTACAGATCCCTGTCCATTCAAATCAATCATCGTTATTCTCTACACAGAAAAATTACACACTATAAAAGCTCATACTCACGGCCCCAGTGGAAGGAGAGTGTAAATGAGTAGGTGTGTTTACGTATTTGACGATATGTTTGGCACGTTGCGAGGTTTAGTTGTCGGTGCGAAGTGGTGATCACTGTAAAGTAGTTTATTACCCCTGAATGTCGCGCCTGTAGAAAGAAAGAAAAGGCTGATGGTGCTTCGCTAGAACTCGGGAGCATTGTAACAAAATGGTTCAAATGGCTCTGAGCACTATGGGACTTAACATCTGTGGTCATCAGTCCCCCAGAACTTAGAACTACTTAAACCTAACTAACCTAAGGACATCACACACATCCATGCCCGAGGCAGGATTCGAACCTGCGACCGTAGCGTTCACGCGGTTCCGGACTGAGCGCCTAGCATCGTAACATATACCCGGTATGAGTGTAGGCATATGATGATTTTTTCGAACGCTGTACAAATATCAAAAATGTCTGCACTCTTAGTCTAAAATGTGTATATACTGAATTGTAAAGTTAGTATGGTTTATGCTATGGCATTACTAGAGAGAATGACTGTGTGTCCTGAGCAGATTGATAACTATGAGTGAATGAGTGAGAATTTTTAAGTGGAAAATTATATTTGCTATAAATACTGAAGTACAGTAGTCAAGGGGAGAGATTACATGTACACTGATTTGTGTCAGACTGTAGTAGCAATTGTAATACTTAATTGTAGCTACAGTGGTAACTATGTTCCTGGCTTGCAATATCCTTGTGAGTCTGGTATGTATTTGATAATGTGTAGACAAATTTGCGGGTTTATCTATGAATGCAGTTTAGCGATCTGTGTAATATAACAGCTGAAAGCACCAGAAAGAACAGGTGGATGGTGCTTCGATACCGGCGGCATAAGTAATTCGGCGTGTAAATTCGATAAGAGCAAATAAGAATGCTCCACCGTTTGTGCTGGGATATAGGGGTCTGTACATAGGAGAGGGAACGTTTACATATGTTGAAAACTGGAGGGGAAAGACATTAGGAGCGCTGGGATGAGTGCATTAGATGTTATTTACGTAAACAGATTCTGTTAGGGTCAGAATTTTTGTGCATACAAACTGAGACATCAAGAAAGCGTTCGTTAAATTTTTTTGGTGGGCTATACATTTCCCGAGAGGTCGACTTGGTTGTTATTTTTTCACAAAGTCATGTGACGTAAGAAAAACATTGAGAAAGTTTTAGAATGCTGAGTCGCCACGTGGCGAGGTGGGGGCCACGTTGGGGCGGGTACGTAGGTCGGAATGCGTGTGTCAACGCGCCCTGTGCTATTCTGCCTTCAATGGTAGAGACAAGTGGGGCCTGGATATGTCGTGCATATGAGACCGGCGTGAGCGCGCCTTGGCATGCTACGTCCTCAGTATAACCGTGACTGTATAGAGAGAGGCACGCAACGTTCACCTGCGTTAGGCGGCCGCGGCTCGGGGGTGTGAGGAGCGCAGTCCTGAACAGGCGTGTGAGTGTGGTTTGACAGCTGACGGCCACATCGGCTGCATGCGCGCGCGAATGAGATTCTACTGTTTGGGCTCTGTAAATATGTCTTCGCTCCCGCCAGATAGCGTCATCATCAGCGTCTGGGTGAACACGAATTGCGATAGTACCTTCTCAGAAATGAAGTATGAAAGGGATGCGGGCGCTTGCGGGACAAGGGGCGGGGGCCCGTGTGTAGTTTCACAGCTGACGGCCGCCCCAACTCGTTGGGGTTGCCTGTGCGCTCTACTGGAAGAGGGTGCTTGTGGGCATTGACTGAATTATTTTGCGAACAGGTGTGTAGGCTGTGTTGTGAGGTATTTGGAGAAAGTACTAAGCGTAGCTAGACCTATCTGTGCTGAATTAGTTAGGAGGAGTCTGAAAGTCTGTAATCAAATTATATGTGTAAATTAGGAGCTGCTTGCGTATCTGCAGACTGTGTATTGTGAGCGCAAGCATAAGACCGTTTTGCCTTAGTGTGATAAATATATTCGATCTGTAAATAAAATGTTCGAAAGTAAATAGAGTGGACTCCCTCCTTTCTCTCCCCAGCAGCCTAGCGCAGCCTGAGTAATTTTAAGATAATTCTCGCCCCTACAAACCTCCATCTGGGATTAGGTCATACGAGGGATGACAGTACGATATGATGGCAATAGTGTGTACTATGTTAGTTGGACAGTAAATATCGTGGTGGAGACACCATGTGCAAAATAAAGACTTGTGCTCAGATCTGCTTTCCCGGCATTTCGCCCCACCATCTTGGATGATGACATGTGCTGTGCGCGTTAGTCAGGTTAGTGCACGTTGGAGCACGTTAGCCCGCCGACATGGGTCAGTAGGGGGCGTGGTCCTCGGATGCGTATGGTGGTGGAGAGTTTAACTATTTGATTCCAAGTCCAGGTGGGTGTGGCATTGGTGAAAATTGATTCCAAGTCCTAGGGTCTATGAAGTCGAGTCACATGAGTAATGCAGTAGCCAAGAGGAGTGCTGCATTCTAGGGGTGGGAGGTGCTAGGTCATGAAGGTACACCGCTGTACTAGTGGGAAAATGGGAACTGCTCATTTGATCATCGGTTATTGAAACTGTAAATTCACTTATTGAACATGATTGAAATGGAAATGGAATTAAGTACTTAGGTAATTGATAGGTTAGATGAGCGATGTTGGTGTCACTTGTGTTCCGTTAAATTCGTTAGCATCCTTACAGAAGACTGTATATGGCTCTAGTACGAAGCCAGGCTTGAGGCTGTGTACCGTGATTCGTCGCTCCGCACAATATTTTTCCACTGTTGAAACATTCAGTGTTTATGCTCCCGACACCAAGCGAAGTGTTGTTTGGCATTTACCGGCGTGATGTGTGGCTTACGAGCAGCCGCTTGACCATGACATCCAAGTTTTCTCACCTCCCACCTAACTGTCATAGTACTTGCAGTGGATCCTACTGCTGTTTGGAATTCCTGTGTGACGGTCTGCGTGGATGTCTCCTCTTCAACTGTCAGTGGTCTCCCTTGTGGGCTGCTGATGCGGCGTGTGTCCAGTTATAACACGCAAAAGAGAGAGACTAGACGACCATGTGTCTTCACCCGACTTCACGGTAGTGCCATCTGTTGGCTACGATATGAACGAAGTCAGTTGGGCTCTGGAGCTCGCGGTGAACACAGTGTGTGCCATCATCTTGAATACCGGTACTTGCGTCATGATCTGATGTCAGGAGAGCGCCATCTGGTGGCACCTATATGAACTAAGCCAGTTGGGCTGTGGAGCTTGCGGTGAACACACTGGGTGCCGTCATCTTCAATACCGTTACTTACGTCATGATCCGATGTCAGGAGAGTGCCCTTTGGTGGCACCTATAGGAACTAAGCCAGTTGGGCTCTGGAGCTCGTGGTGAACACAATGGGTACGGCCATCTTGAATAATGCTACTTGCGTCATCAACTGACGTCACGGTGTCGTTCTCTCGTGGCGATGATATGAACTAAGCCAGTTGGAGTCCAGACCCAGTGGAGAACACAATTGCATTAAATTGGTTAAATAATAAAGACAAGTTTCTTTTTTCTCACCATTTTCTTTGCTTAGTAGAGAGAACTAGGACATGGTGGATTATCATGATGGAATTTGAACTTCGCGCCATTTTATGGGGGGGGGAGGGGGACGTGGTACTTTCCCGCCAAATCAATCCCCTCCAAAATCCGCCATCTTAACTGACGTCATCGTCACCATCTTCATTGACGTCATCGCCGCCATCTTGGATAGTGGTACTTTCCCCCAACTGGCCTTGTTCCAATACTCACCTGTCCATAATGGACGGCCTGACAATAACATCCCTGTAGTGGACTGGCTGTACAGCGTCCTGACCTGATCCTATAGAACATGTTTTGGGTGTTTTGGAATGCCGGCTTCATGCCAGGCGTCACCAACGGACTTTGATACCTCTCCACAGTGCAGCACTCCGTGAAGAATGGGGTGCCATTCCCCAAGAAACCTTCTAGCCCCCGATTGAATGTATGTCTTCGAGAGTGGAAACTGTCATCAAGGGTAAATGTGGACTAACACCATATTGAATTCCAGAATTACCGATAGAAGGCGCCACGAACTAGTAAGTAATTTTCAGCCAGGTGTCCGGATACTTTTGATCACATAGTGTATATCTCCCAGTCTAAGGTAGTCCCATCTGGTGCTACGATACCTCTACCTATAGTTCACAAACTAACTAACTCCTCCTCCACAGGCCAAGAAGGCCCAAAGGTACCGACTGGCCGCCATGTAATCCTCAGTCCACAGGCGTCACTGGATGTGGATATGGAGGAGCATGTGGTCAGCACACCGCTCTCCCAGCCACATGTCAGTTTCTGAGACTGGAGCCGCTACTTCTCAATCAAGTAGCTCCTCAGTTTGCCTCACAATGGCTGAGTGCACCCCGATAGCCAACAACGCTCGGCAGACCGGATGGTCACCCATCCAAGTGCTAGCCCAGCCCAAAAGGGCTTAACTTCGGTGATCTGACGGGAACCGGTGTTACCTCTGTGGCAATGCCGTTCGCTATAGTCCACAACGTTGCTCATTTCGTTGCCTACCACGCACATGCTCACAAGTTAATGTGGGCTCTTTGACAACTGCTCCTGTAATAGTAGTAATTAGTATTACAGCATGTATTGGTACTTAATGTTGTTGTCGTGGACTTCAGTCGTGAGACTGGTTTGATGCAGCTCTCCATACTACTCTATCCTGCGCAAGCTTCTTCATCTCCCAATAGCTACTGCAACCTACATCCTTCTGAATCTGTTTAGTGTATTCATCTCTTGGTCTCCCTCTACGATTTTTATCCTCCACGCTGCCCTCCAATACTAAATTGGAGCTCCCTTGATGCCTCAGAACATGTCCTACCATCCGATCCCTTCTTCTTGTCAAGTTGTGCCACAAACTTCTCTTCTCCCCAATTCTATTCAATACCTCCTCATTAGTTATGTGATCTACCCATCTAATCTTCAGCATTCTTCTGTAGCACCACATTTCGAAAGCTTCTATTCTCTCCTTGTCCAAACTATTTACCGTCCATGTTCCACTTCCATACATGGCTCCACTCCATACAAATACTTTCAGAAACGACTTCCTGACACTTAAATGTATACTCGATGTTAACAAATTTCTCTTCTTCAGAAACGCTTTTCTTGCCATTGCCAGTCTACATTTTATATCGTCTCAATGTCGACCATCATCAGTTATTTTGCTCCCCAAATAGCAAAATTCCTTTACTACTTTGTGTCTCATTTCCTAATCTAATACCCTCAACATCACCCGACTTAATTCGACTACATTCCATTATCCTCGTTTTGCTTTTGTTGATGTTCATCTTATATCCTCCCTTCAAGACACCATCCATTCCGTTCAACTGCTCTTCCAAGTCCTTTGCTGTCTTTGACAGAATTACAATGTCATCGGCGAACCGCAAGGTTTTTATTTCTTCTCCATGGATTTTAATACCTACTCCGAACTTTTATTTTGTTTCCTTTACTGCTTGCTCAATATAGATTTAATAACATCGGGGAGAGGCTACAACCCTGTCTCACTCCCTTCCCAACCACTGCTTCCCTTTCATGCTCCTCGACTCTTATAACTGCCATCTGGTTTCTGTACAAATTGTAAATAGCCTTTCGCTCCTTGTATTTTACCCCTCCCACCTTTAGAATTTGAAAGAGAGTACTCCAATCAACATTGTCGAAAGCTTTCTCTAAGTCTACAATTGCTAGAAATGTAGGTTTGCCTTTCCTTGATCTTTCTTGTCATGTACTCAATATATTGTGGAATATTAGAATAAAAAACAGAAGTTCATAAAAGTATAACATGAGTGTTGTAATTGTAATCTGTAATTATGCAGCACATACGTAAACAATAATTGTTATAAAAACAAATACATATACCTGAATACCTTCCTCATCAATATTAGTAGAACATCCTGAGGAGTGACATCATCTTCTGATGAAAAATCTGGAACTATAGGTGGTGGTATTTGTTCCTCAGATGAAGACTCCAGCGGCTCGCCGTCAGATTCATGACCCAAAATCTCATTTATCACCTTTATAATGTCCTCTTCTAATCGTAGACGTGTATAGCCATAATAAATCTGTATGGTGCAAGCACTATTTGCGCAGTTACAGTAGAATGCACTACTAAACCTGTCTCTTATAAGACAAAGCACCAGCAGCACACTAGCTGCGTACACGATCAGACGTTGCTCCAACCTGCTCTCCCTCTCCTCCCCTGTTGGATACACGCGGCGGCATCAGGCACTGAGATAAAAGGAAGCTCTAAGAAAAATGCGATTGTTATAGCGCGTGCAGCAGAGGGGTCAGGACTGACCCATCCGCAGTTCTAGGTAAATCTTGGTGTTTCTCTTTTAAGCTTTCTACATAAAATGCAAAAGTAAGTATAATCGCTAATTATCTTATTCCATAAAAAGGCAGAGAAATTCAGCGCTCTAGGTAATAATTTAAAAAAGTGGCAAACGAAAGAATTAAGAAGTGACCCACCTGCGGTTCCAGTGTTAAAACTCACGTAAGCTAAATCAGAACAATCCACTCTAATTGAAGCTGAATCCTGACATGGTCACCAGTGTGGCAACTCTCTTTCTTAAAAATGGAAGGAGACCAGGGCGACGTATGGGATCCGTCCGTGCCTCTCAGCCTGCCTACCCACAACTCCACAGCACACCCTTCCGTTTCCCTCATACTGCATTCCCTGGAGCTCGATGACAGCTGGCGGAACCGTCGTTTTTAGCGTGAAACAATTTTCTTTACGCAAATTACATATTTTTGCACTTGTAGTGCTCCTCCCATCGCTCCGCAACAGTTCCAAAATTCATCATCCTCTCCTTACATTTGCAGCTGATATCGTAGCGCAGAATTAAATAAAAAAAAAAAACTTACATAACTGAAGAGTTTCTGCGCAGCTGTGTGAGAAGAATGTACTGAAATAACGTGTCACCCGATGACTTACAGGACTTGCTTCTCAGTCAGTTCACAGCTAGTCTATTCGCGACTAAAACCGATATGCTGCTTACCAAAAGCAGATCCACAGCGCACCACGTGTGCATTGAACGTGTCTACAATACCAGTACGAGTGCTGGTCACGGCACTTGTGCTGAGCGCCGACTAATAGTAATAAGGTGGCTGAAGAACGACTTATTGTATAAAGAAAAGACAGGAAAGAAGAAGAAGGAGACTGCAGACCCGCCCCTCTGCTAACAGCGAACGACAACGCGACGGCGGCGGCAGCTGCGGCGTCGATGCCGGCGTCGTCGGTGGAGTGGGCCGCGGCGCGCAGCCGCGACTCCTGCCTGCGGCCGCAGGGGCGCGCGCCTAGGCACGAGCGCGCCGACCGCCAGGGCCCGCTGCTGGACGAGGCGTGCGCCGACGCGGAGGCCGTGCTCTCCGTCTTCCGCCACACGCCGCTCATCAGGGTGCGTAAAGGCGCTCCAGTCCTTCTCTGTTTTTCTGCCGATTCGACAACTGAGTCGGCTGCCGCTTTAACCATAATTTATTGCAGAAACTCTCCAGTTATGTAATTTTTTTTATTATTATTATTATTTTTTTTAATTCTGCGCTACGATATCAGCTGCAAATGTAAGGAGAGGATGATGAATTTTGGAACTGTTGCGGAGCGATGGGAGGAGCATTACAAGTGCAAAAATATGTAATTTCCGTAAAGAAAAGATTGGATTCCGTAGAAACACTTGAACACGTGAGGCAACACTGACCTTACGACTTATCTTAGAAGAAAGATTAAGGAAAGGCAAACCTACGTTGCTAGCATTTGCAGACTTAGAGAAAGCTTTTGACAATGTTGACTGCAATACTCTCTTTCAAATTCTAAAGGTGGCAGGGGTAAAATACAGGGAGCGAAAGGCTATTTACAATTTGTACAGAAACCAGATGGCAGTTATAAGAGTCGAGGGGCATGAAAGTGAAGCAGTGGTTGGGAAGGGAGTGAGACAGGGTTGTAGCCTCTCCCCGATGTTATTCAATCTGTATATTGAGCAAGCAGTAAAGGAAACAAAAGAAAAATTCGGAGTAGGTATTAAAATCCATCGAGAAGAAATAAAAACTTTGACTTTCGCCGATGACATTGTAATTCTGTCAGAGACAGCAAAGGACTTGGAAGAGCAGTTGAACGGAATGGACAGTGTATTGAAAGGAGGGTATAAGATGAACATCAACAAAAGCAAAACGAGGATAATGGAATGTAGTCGAATTAAGTCGGCTGATGCTGAGGGAATTAGATTAGGAAATGAGACACTTAAAGTAGTAAAGGAGTTTTGCTATTTGGGGAGCAAAATAACTGATGATGGTCGAAGTAGAGAGGATATAAAATGGCAAGGAAAGCGTTTCTTAAGAAGAGAAATTTGTTAACATCGAGTATTGATTTAAGTGTCAGGAAGTCGTTTCTCAAAGTATTTGTTGGAGTGTAGCCATGTATGGAAGTGAAACGTGGGCGATAAATAGCTTAGACAAGAAGAGAATAGAAGCTTTCGAAATGTGGTGCTACAGAAGAATGGTGAAGATTAGCTGGCTTGATCACATAACTAATGAGGAGGTACTGAATAGAATTGGGGAGAAGAGAAGTTTGTGGCACAACTTGACTAGGAGAAGGGATCGGTTGGTAGGACATGTTCTGAGACATCGAGGGATCACCCATTGGAGGGCAGCGTGGAGGATAAAAATCGTAGAGGGAGAGCAAGAGATGAATACACTAAACAGATTCAGAAGGATGTAGGTTGCAGTAGGTATTGGGAGATGAAGAAGCTTGCACAGGATAGAGAGCTGCATCAAACCAGTCTCAGGACTGAAGACCACGACAACAACAACAAGAATTTCCAAAATGAAATGTCTCATGCACCTAGCTCAAATTACCATCTCTGTTCGAGGGTTTCCCTACGTGATAACTGCTTGAAAGATGTTGTGTTGGGTGGTGTTATGGGAACTACACAGTATTTCTACGAGACAAGTATTCGTCATCTTCAGGTGCGCATATGGGTGGTAATCGTGCCTTGAAAAATTATATGTTGTCTCGTTAGATAGTCTCACATGCCAGTGGGCGGTTATCATAAGGGACATTCACATCCAGAGCCTCCTGCGGCTGTGGTAGAAACGAGCCGCGGCGAGGGAAAGCCCAACTTAGCTGTTCTGGTTTCGATTCACTATCGTTGAATATGTTTGCCTACGCCTGACGATAAGTTACGGGCAACAGTGCCCATTCCAATCCTTTACTGCGACGAAATCCGATGCCTCAGTTAAGTAGTTAGCTTTGTAAATACTCTGCACACCAAGGAACTATCTTTTTTTCTACGAACCACGACATCCACATGCGGGATGTGTGCATTTTTCTCCACCTTCCTAACAAAACAATTGCGAAGGAAGCCTTCTGGGCTCCTGTAGTCATACCATAAAGGTATGGTCTGAAAACGATGATAATTGTGAAAACCAGTCGTTTAGTTCTAGTACTTCAGATGTATATGAACCAAGTGATGGTGCCTCTCAATCATCAAATGGTAAGTGGATTTTAATAACGTGATACTTTAGTTTATCGATTAAACTCATTAATTGGAGGTTATGTTGTTTACCTCACATGCCAGAATGAACCATGACCACCAGTAGTAAATCTACGGTCACTTCACAATCGATAGTGAGTGTATGTCGATATTTCAGGCAGTGCTGCCATAAATAATGAGGAGAGAGAAAAATTGAACCTGTGGAAAGAAATACCTCTTTATTTAGGGCGGGAAATGCGATTTAATGTGGAGATGGTTCACTCTCGCAGAAGAGTACCTGAAACAACTGTATTTCGCATATTCGTCAGCTACCAAAGTAGTGGAATGGAATATCGTAACTTCGTCTCATGATTGACATTCTTAATAAATCAGTGTTGAAAACGAATTTGTAGGTCTAAGTAATTTGTTTTTCAGATGAACAAGAAATTTCTGGCAATAAAAGAAAAAAAGGAAACAGGAAACAATGGAAGAAACCTCTAAGGAACAAGAAGCGAAATAGGGGGGAAACCTACGTTAACAGTAAAGAGGACACTGGCCCAATTGAATTTAATTGTTCATGTAGACAAAAATGCTGGCAAAAATAAATTGTGAGGAGAAAAGAGTTTTTTGGCACATGTTATGGAAGTGGGTCTAGGGATGTGCAGACATCAATAATATATGGTTAAGTTAAAAATGTTCCCATCAAAAGCAAGCGTTCTAAAACCGACAAGAAGTAGTTTTCTACGAACTATTATATTCCCAGTGCGGATGGAAATGATGTGAAGGCGTGCAAAGAAACTTATCTAAAGACACTACAGACTTCTAGCAGCAGGGTGCATCGAGCCATAGCCAAAGCAAAGACAAGCTCTTTATGTGACCAGCGTGGAAAACAGGTACCTCGTAATAAAAGTTAATAGTTTTCCCAGAACATCGAGTCACTAGTGCAGAAGAGATTCGTCAAAAAAGTACTTGGACAGTAGACTTAATCTTAGTTTGATGTACAGATTATTCATTGATAAGCTGAAAGAAGAAGATCCCAATGTTAAGTCTCCCAGCCAATCACTGTACACAAAAGTATTTAGACGAGACTTCACTCTCCGTTTCAAGCCTCTTCAAAAGGATACATGTCAAACATGTGACAGGCTAAAGCGCTAATTACAGCAGAGGAGATACTTAGAGCTGGTGAGGCAGACACTGAGAAGCCACGAAGATTAAGAAAGGAGCAGGAATTGCACCACAGGAAGGCTGAACCTGCAAGAGATTGTCTGAAAAGGGATATGGAGAACTCCAAGACAGATGACAATCTTACAGTTTTTTCATTTTATTTGCAGAAAGCATTACTGCTGCCAAAACTGACAACAGGTGTTGCATACTATAAACGTCAACTCTCCTGCTTTAAGCTTGGAATTCATGACTTTAAAAGTGGAAAGGCAGTAATGCATTGCTGGAATGAAACTATTGCTTCAAGGGGAACTCAAGGGGTAGGCTCTTGTGTACTGAAGTATTTTGAATCTCATGATGTTGGTTCAAGTATATGGGGAGCAAAACAGGAATTTTAAAATTATGACAAATTGGATGTATTTGGTTCAGAGTGACATTGAGGAAATTACGCCCAGATTTGCTGAACCTGGTCACTTGTATCTTCTGAATGACACTGATTTTGGGGATATAGAGAGGAAACTGCGGCATTATCCAGAAATATTTGCTCCACAACAGCTTTATTGTATTATTGAGAATGCCAGAGTGAAGAAAGGTAAATTTGAAGTGGTAAAAATGGATTGTAGTGACTTCAAAAGTACTATGCTATTCGAAAACTCTATGACTAACATAAAAGTAAATCTTTCTAGAGAAAAGGTTGAGTGGCTTAGGATTAAGGAAATGAGATTTTCAAAAGAGAAGCCTGGGATAATGGAGTACAAATACAGCCACAACGACATGGAAGAGTACTCTTCAGTGGATTTAAATAAACGCTTAAAAGCTCGCCACTGTTCTCTCAGTCAGATTACACTACCTATTCTGTATCCATTAGGGCGCGCTCTATGCCCTGAGAAACTGAAAGATATTTAGAGCCTTCTAATGTACGTACTCACCATATACCATGAATTCTATAAGGGTCTCAAAATGGCTAAAGTATCAGAAATGAGCAGTGACAGTAATGAAGAAGATGAGTAATGGGGAAGCATAATCATCGCCTTAAGTATATTCCAACGTTCTCTCCTAATTACAAAAATTGCTTAATAATGCTGTATTACATAAATTCTGAAATTATATCTGTGTGTTTCAGTTGCCAAATAGATCTATATATGAATATAATATAAAAACAAGATAACTTTACCTTATATTTCGTACTGAAGTGCATTAATGTGATGTGACAACAAAATAACCCGACGTACATGGATATTTTACATTGTTTCTCTGTGGTTTTAAGTTACAAACTGTAATTAAATAATGTGCTGCAAGGCTCAAAATGCTTGTAAAAGTTTTTCACACCAATTATGCACCAGACCATATGTATATTCATAAATATTTTTGAATAAATATGTTTCTGTAAACACATAACTTCAGTCCTTTATTTCTCAATACTAACTAAATGTCACTTAGTTCATTCTGGCAAAAGACCACTCATCTTTCATACACACACAAAGTACTCCATTCAGTTTATGACGTCTAGCTATTACTCTGCTTGAATAGTACCATGATATTATCTTTACACTAGTACTATTTTCTATTCGTTTCCTTCTACGTTTAGAGATCACTGTTTATTCGTCATTCTCTTAAATTAGTCATATTCGGTCACTTAAATACGAACATGATAGGATAGTTGAAGAGGTTATGAATAGATTACAGAAGAGTTGAAGATTTGAAGGGAATTCGGTTTAGAAAAACTAATGTGGAAGTAACACCGAAAACAACTTAGGAACCGACGGTCATCACTCCGCGCGTTATCACTACTACAGTACTATATGTACTCCTGTTACTGGTACTATAGATAAGTCATGCTTAGTTCTTAATGTGTTAAAGAAACCCCGAAAAATAAGTAACACTTCACTACCCGAATCTATAAAGATGTTAACTGCAAGATCTTCTATTCATCCAATTATAATTGGTTGTGGATTAATGTTGTTATCGGTTTGCTCTTCCAGTAACAACCACTCGCTGGTGGGTACTTAATGCGTAAAACAAACATATTTCTTATAATTTAGGCCTCCTAGTGTATTTCTGCGACCTGGGCCCCGGCCCTGGATCCAGATCGCACTACGTTTTCCTCACTATTTGTAAGCATGGGCTGGTTACCAGACCGAGGTATGGCGATACTACTTTGGGCTCTATTATTACTCGGTACAAATTCCTGCGACGTTGCTGGGCCTATAGTTGAAGGTGGATGTTTCTTTTAAAAATTTTCACTACCATCATTCCGGCTATGCTGATGTACTCTCACTAAATTTACCTCTTGTCTCTTAAAGTTACCACTACTATTATTATTTCTTCGGTGATTTTGACTTTCATTTTTAAGTATGATCTTATTTCGGTCCCTATTAATGGCATCAATTGCATCTACAAAGGATAATAATTCTTCTACCGTTTCCCATCCACTAGACAATTTATTCTTTCTAGCATAAATGGGTAAACGTCTTATAAGAATCCTAACCAACCGCTTTTGTTCCATGGGCTTATCTAAGTATTTCGCCCTCGTTAGATGCCAATTAAAATATGTTCTCATTCTACCACAGGAACTACAGTAATATTTTGGGTCCCACAAATCCGATAGTAGTTTCTCCTGGGCACTGGCTGACCAATACTTTTCTTCTGAAAGTCAATGTTTGCGGTACCCCTCTCTGAGACTTCTCCCAAAAGATACCTCACCACAAATTAAATCTTTTTTTGTGTCTTCCCAGGGCTTGGGTGATGCCTGGTTAAATCGCTTCAGGAAGTGAGCTGGGCGTACGTCTCCGTCTGGCTTAAATTTTGGAAACTACCTGGGTAGCCCTGAATTTGCTCCCCATTGTAAGTCGGTTATTGCCTCACTGGTTAACACTACGTTAGTAGAAGTCCCTCTGTTCCCCACTCGGTCCTGCATAAATTTGAATTCTTTCCATAACTCACCAACATTTCTGATAGTGTCATCAAGTTCATGGGATAGCTTTGTAGACACGTTTCGCGGCAACTTTTCTATCTATTATCTCCTCTACCTGTTCCGTCAGACCGCTTGTATTTATAGTGTGAGACGTAGCTAGTTTTTCTTTAAAATTTCTCTCTACGTCATCGACTCGAGTGTTGAAGCCTGCAATTTGCGATTGTACAAAAGGAATTATCATATCTTGTTTCTGAATACTATTCTTCAGGGTGTGCAACCTCTGATTTACCACATCGAAGGTAACATTGCATACACTTTGGAATGATCCTAATTTTTCAAAAATTTCCTTTTCGACATTACTATATTTATCCTCAGTGTCAAATTCTAATTTTTTAGTTAAATGTTGATGTTGCGCATCTTGTTTCTGGTTATGTTCAGTAAACATTTGATTCATCTGGACAGTTAAGGAATTCTTAATTCATCCTTGAAATGTAATCGCAAATTTTCCACTTTATCGTTTAATACATCAAACTTAGAATCTAAAGCTTCATCCTGTGTTTCTAAATTTTCACTTAAAGTAACACTTATCCCATTTCTCAAAGAGGCAATTTGAGCAGTTGAAGTTAAACTTTGTGCTTCTAACTTAGCATCTAATCTAGTTAGAGGTTCACTCTGTTATTGTCTCTGGTTATCTAGTTTAAGGCATAGTGCTCTAATTAAATTTGCTACCTCAGTTCAGTCTGGCTTTTCCTTTGTTACAGTCGTTGCCACGGCTGGCTCTGAAGCTCCCACAACTTCCTGAAAATTATCCATCTCTCTACTTTTGTTTTACCTCGTAATCATCTAACCTAAAATACAATATTGTGTACAATAACTACACCCACAGTTTATTGTCCCGCAGTTCTTTCAGCTTTACCAAACAGTTATTGGTTTTCGCTCACCCGTCGTAGAGGTCTAGGCTGCGTCGGCGAGCAGGTGTAGAATCGGCACCGGTGAACAGCACGGGCGCCGGCAGCGTCGAACGGTGGATGCGGCGTCGGCGTCGGCGTCGACGAGCGGACGAAACTTGAGCAACGGTGAACGGCAGTTGCAGACGGCGACGCGGCTGGTTACCGCGTCAGCATCGTTGGCAGGATATTGCGTTGACGTCGGCCGGTTACTGCGTCGGCGTCAGCTGGGTCGACGTGTGTGTGAAGGCTGCATACTTCCCCAACCCAAATCTTCTCAGTCGAACTATTCCTTGCGTCTTCCTCTGTTCGGAGCTTATTAACATTTTCACCTTTTTTCTTTTGGGCAGAATGCAATTCAGCGTAACAGTTTCTTTGTCTTGTTACTCTCAGTTGCTATGGCAACTTAATATCTTCTTATCTCGATTTCTGTTGTAAAATTCCTCCACTTCGAGTCCTGACGACGCCGGTCGCCACGTTCTGGCGGTTTCCGGCGACCAGAGGGGTCAGTGGGGTGCCTGTGTGCAGGACTCACACTCAGGATGGCCGGCTGCGACCATCTGCCCAACTTCTTCTCCGAACGTACGATGCTGTTTGGAGGAATTTTCTCTACTCTTTAAATGATTGCGTGCACTCAGGATACTTTTAAATCAACCATAATATATGTCACTTCCACAAACAGAACACCACATAACAGTTTCACATCAACATCACAGAAACTATTGACTACTTTTACAATAAAAACAGTTCTAAAAATCTCTGAAGGTTCTGACAAGTCCACCATCCGCAACTCTAGAGAGTCAGTATCTAAGTAAGTAAAAGTGAGTGTCTTTTCTTTTCTTTTACACAGTTCAACAGTTTACAATAGTGACTGACATAGCACCGTCACGAAGTAAGGCGCGCTTGCTCCTAGTGCTGGTCCTGTAACTTCTGTGAGGAGCGAGGCAACCAATTGCCCGCGCCGATCGACCGTCAATAGTGCCGTATTGTCTAGACGCACGACCACCCTGCCCTGCGCACACAGGAAAACGGCGCGAGCTAAACACTCTCCCGTTTCTCACGCTCGTACGCAAAATATCGGGTGTTCGAGACGGTGGAACGCCGAGGGTCTCTAGAATTTGCGTCGAAATTCTCGAGGCACTACAGACTATAAAAAGTAAATAATAACCAAAACACTGCTTTACACAATTACGAAGATAGAACTTACTACTGAAGGATACGCCGAGTGTCTACTGGGCCACAGTCGGCGTAAGTATTGGCCGGAGCTGTTCTAGCTGCAGCTACACACTGCCGCTCTGGCTCTGCTGTCATGCTTATAACGCCGATTCGGCGGAGTGCTACACGTCGTCACCTTAGTTACAATTGGTGGATCTCTGTCACATGGCTTTTCATTAACTGGTTCCGTGTTTATGCGGCCCCTCTAACTGATAAAGAGCCGCTACGACATTTATGTAATACAAAATACTGCACGATAAGATATCCCTAGGAACACTACTCGTTGAGGGATGAAGATGACATGTAAAAATAATCAGCAGTGACCAGTAGTAGCATCGATTCGACAGCTCTCATTGTTGCTCGACTGACGAGTGACAGTTCCAATTATCTTTCTGCTGTGAGAATCTGAATACTCCATATATATTTTACACAACAAATTGATGAATAATGTGACACAATACTCCAGTGTGAGCAAAGCCCACAACGGTATTTCCTGTTTGACCGAAGTCGAATGGATTCAAATTTAGTTCTCTGTCGCATTGGTTGTTAGTCCCTACGACTTAACCTCAGTGCTAGACAATTGTATTCGCACTGCAGATTGTTGACGTTATAGTGAGAGGGTAAAACGGGAATTTTGGAAGCCGCTATCAGTTAAGTACACTTTTGAAGACGAGACGTGAAAAACCAGACGGCCGGCACCATTGAGTCGGCAGCAGAGCCTCGGGGCAGGGCAGGCCGCCGGCCGCCGGCCGCCGCCTGGGTGCCTACTCTGTACCTTTCCGCCATTGTGCCGATCGTTTCGGTACTCAAGAGCACCGAACGGTTTAGTACTCGAATTGAAGTCCCATCATTATTCAGTATGCATTTCGGTAGCGATACCGTTCGGGTCTAGAGAACCGAAGCGCTGTTGTCGGTTCGCGCCGCGCAAGCCAATCAAAAGCAAGCGGCCGCACATCGGCGCATGCGCACTGCAGCGCGCACAGCGCCACGAACACAAGGCGGCTGGCAGACGACATCTACATCTACATCTACATCTACATCTACATCCATACTCCGCAAGCCACCTGACGGCGTGTGGCGGAGGGTACCTTGAGTACCTCTATCGGTTCTCCCTTCTATTCCAGTCTCGTATTATTCGTGGAAAGAAGGATTGTCGGTATGCCTCTGTGTGGGCTCTAATCTCTCTGATTTTATCCTCATGGTCTCTTCGCGAGATATACGTAGGAGGGAGCAATATACTGCTTGACTCTTCGGTGAAGGTATGTTCTCGAAACTTTGACAAAAGCCCGTACCGAGCTACTGAGCGTCTCTCCTGCAGACTCTTCCACTGGAGTTTATCTATCATCTCCGTAACTTTTTCGCGATTACTAAATGATCCTGTAACGAAGCGCGCTGCTCTCCGTTGGATCTTCTCTATGTCTTGTATCAACCCTATCTGGTACGGATCCCACACTGCTGAGCAGTATTCAAGCAGTGGGCGAACAAGCGTACTGTACCCTACTTCCTTTGTTTTCGGATTGCATTTCCTTAGGAGTCTTCCAATGAATCTCAGTCTGGCATCTGCTTTACCGACGATCAACATTATATGATCATTCCATTTTAAATCACTCCTAATGCGTACTCCCAGATAATTTATGGTATTAACTGCTTCCAGTTGCTGACCTGCTATTTTGTAGCTAAATGATAAAGGATCTATCTTTCTGTGTATTCGCAGCACACTACACTTGTCTACATTGAGATTCAATTGCCATTCCCTGCACCATGCGTCAATTCGCTGCAGGTCCTCCTGCATTTCAGTACAATTTTCCATTGTTACAACCTCTCGATACACCACAGCATCATCTGCAAAAAGCCTCAGTGAACTTCCGATGTCATCCACCGGGTCATTTATGTATATTGTGAATAGCAACGGTCCTATGACACTCCCCTGCGGCACACCTGAAATCACTCTTACTTCGGAAGACTTCTCTCCATTGAGAATGACATGCTGCGTCCTGTTATCTAGGAACTCCTCAATCCAATCACACAATTGGTCTGATAGTCCATATGCTCTTACTTTGTTCATTAAACGACTGTGGGGAACTGTATCGAACGCCTTGCGGAAGTCAAGAAACACGGCATCTACCTGTGAACCCGTGTCTATGGCCCTCTGAGTCTCGTGGACGAATAGCGCGACCTGGGTTTCACATGGCCGTCTTTTTCGAAACCCATGCTGATTCCTACAGAGTAGATTTCTAGTCTCCAGAAAAGTCATTATACTCGAACATAATACGTGTTCCAAAATTCTACAACTGATCGACACAGGCGCGCTATTCTTCCGAGTACAGAAAACTGCGTTTACATTGCCGTAACGCATGACGCCGCATTACATCGAGCTGACGTGCCCGCCTTCATCGCTCTTGCCTCCTCCATAACGGTATAAATCGCAGTATAAAAATATTACGACGGAGATCTTTCATCTCTGTCTACTGTTGAGGATTCGATCGCAGATAAAGACTTGCGACAAGCAAGATTATGAAGATGACTGCTGCTAGTTACATTCCCAGTAATTTAAGGTGTACTCTTAGATTCTTGTCTAACCACATACTCAGAAATCACTACATATTCGGAAAAACTGGTGAATTCCTTCTGAGAAGAAAAAATATAAAGGTCAGTGTCGGTTGTTTCACAGCAATTTCATCTCCAACAATTTCATATTTCGTATTTTAAACACACAGAAATCACGAAATCATTACTGAGGAAGTGCGCTCTTACATGTAAGTAATATTGCAGATAAATCTTAACTTACACGAATAATAATGTCTCAGAACGTGTTGCATATATGAAGAGGAAAAATAAGTTTTTGCACCCATCCGTGCGCGAAAGCGTGTCCTTTCGTATAGCAATCCCGCGCGCTAACTACTTGATTTCGCTTTTTTAAATAAAGCATTTATTAAAAAAACAATGTTACACATTCCAAATACATACTATTCATGTACTAACCATGTACACATGCTATACATGAAGTTATTTAAACAAAACTGTTTGATCATTTCAATTACCCTGATGTTAAAGAAAGACGACAGAAGATTGTGTTACTGACTAAATTACCAGAAAGAATTAAGTTAAACATCAAGAAAAGTTTTTTTAAAGACATTCAAACTTCAACCTGAAGAAACAAAATCTGCACTTTGAATTACATGAGCTTCAATCTTTACAGAAGCATAATTAGTTCTTTATGATGGCTATCGGCAAGTTGGTGGGATAATTTTAAATATAAAACAATTTAATAATCACATTAGACAATCAGTCTTTCACTGCGGAACTGACTTACACATCACAGTGCAAAAATGAACAGGGCAATGTGCCAGCCATTGAATGTTACATTATATCAGATAGAATCTTATGGTTTTAACCAACCGATAAGGACATTTCTATAAAAACTTTCTATTTCCAGATTTCTAATATAAGCCAATAATGCACCTTTAATGTTTTGTGTTTTGACACTATTAGACACACAATCTAAATGTCACATAAGTTCTGTACATTAGCTTATAAATTTCTAAAACTACTCTCTGAAGTAGAAAAAGCACACATCATAATATACTGTAAAATCTTAAATAATATCCTTAAGGTAACTACAATACATCACTGTCAACACAGTCTTCTTTTTTATATTAACCAATGCTCATTCTTTCAAATACAATTTTTAACACATTACCGAACTTTTTCTTGTGATTGGAATACCTTCTAATTTTGTGGAATTCACACAGCATGTGTACCTGGAACTCTATGATGCTATCGGATCCTAATTTGTTAAGGACGTAATTAACAAAATTTCCCAGCAACCAGTATACAGCGTTATTTTTTGCTGCTGGGAAATAGTATGCTTCAGGCATGTTTATCAGTGAGAGCGATATATACTAAGGGGATGTTCTTGTAATCAGAGCTATTTGCTCCCGTATCCACTTCCAACCATTCATGTGACCACTGCAAGTATATCTATGAATTATTGTGTCAACTAGATGTCATTGTTGACATAAATTTGTTTCACAGAGTCCGATTGCGTGCATTCTTTCATTGGTGCTAACTATGTTGTTAACTGTCTTGTACCATGACGTTTTTATATTAGACGTGAGCACATTAGAACTAATGTTTTTCCATATCTCAGTCCACTCAATGTTTGGAAACTGTCGTTCTATTTTGTTCCTTCCTTCGCTTTTTTTTCGTTCTCGCATTATGACTCTCGATGTTAAGTGTCGTGACTGCCAGAGTTCGACACTGACATAACTAAACTCAACATAGAAAATCCTCACATGCTGTAAGCGACTGTTGATATTCTGTACGTCAATCGGGAGAAGCAGGCTTCGAGGTTTAATGGTCTCGAAAAGTTAGCTGGTTATACTTTCTCACGAGTCTCTTATTAAATTAACTTGCCTTTTGATAAAAAGTGCAGAGGCTTTATCCGTTATATCAGTTAATCCTAGTCCACCATTTTTAGGATCTAAAGTGGCTGCTTTAGCAGGTACTCTGAACACTTCACCTCTCCACAAAAAGTTGGTGATTTTGGATATTATTCTCCTCGCTATCATTCTCGGTATTGGGAAGAGCTGGGCAGCATAATAAGGTTTAGCAAGGATGCATGACTGGATATACTGTGTTCTTTGAACTTGGTTCATATATCGAGTGAAATTCTCTACAATGGCTCCTTGCACTTTATCTGCTGCAACTTTCCAATTTAAAGCCGTCATTTTCATAGGGCATGCTGTCAGGGTGATCCCAAGTGCTTTATGTTGTCGGACTAATTTTGCCCACTCGACGTTGATATTATCAAAACCTCTGAGATTTAACATCTTACTTTTTTTTCGTTTGCATTGGCTCCAGATGCTCTACAGTGCTAATCAATCACTGTTGCTAGCGTGGTTACCTCGTCATTATTCCTTATGATGACCCCTATATCGTCATTTCCTGATAATGTTAAGCCTTTTAATGTAGAACAGACATGTCAGAGGAAAGGTTCCTGCGAAATGGTGAAGAACGACATGGACAGAGGACTTCCTGGAGGAACACCTCTTTGTATTTGCTTCATCCTGGATTGTTGACAATTCACCGCTAGTTTAGCATTTATTCGAATTGTTATGTTCTTAATCAACTGTATGACCCTATCGTTGTAACCTATTTTCTTCAATGTCTGTAGAAGATATTCATGATTTACTACATCGAACACTTTATAAAAATCTAAAAACAATACAGCACACTTTACGTTTGTTACAGAAGTTATTGCAACGCTAAACATCTTCACACTGCTGAATTCTTGTACTATTGTGGAGGAACGTAGGCTGACTTCGTTGCCAAACGATGCTGCGTAAGTCACAAACGCGTAATAGTTTGGAAGGTTTCTAATATCAGGTTTCACATAACTGCTTTACATTGTTACTTGAAAGTTGTAAACTCGTTTCGATAATTACTAACTAAACCATTTGTGGGAAAAAGTACACAAAGTCACTAGTAACGTCAGTTCACACTCATGTAATATACGTAAGCAGAGCCGATGTCTTGCTATTTAGTGATTTGCATTAAAATAACACGTATTTTGAAAGAATATTGACCGAAAACGTTTTATTTTTGGATGTAATCATTCACAGTAACAACCTAACCTAACCATATTTCTAACAAAGGAAAATAGTCTATTGTGAACTCACTTTCCAACCGGATGCGTCTTCTGTTGATTCTTCAGTAACACAATCACTAAAACAAAAGCTAAAACCACTAAATATGTTTAAAGTAACAAAGTATAGGTGTACATAAACCACAGCTCACCGATCGACGGGGCCACACCGAAATCGAAAACCTCTCGGTACAATTGTCGTAAAATCGGTGGGAGGACCGTTCGGTAACAGGTCTCAGAATCTTACTGAATAGCATATTTCGATAAAGAACCGAAAATGACGTCACTACCGAAACGAACCAACTACACCGATCGACATGAACGATACGTAATAGGGCCCCTGTCCCTGGCGGAGCCCCCTTCCCCCCCCCCCCCCCTACCCAGCAACCAGAAACATCTCTCCTGTGCCTCCAGTTGCGCTTTTCTTGCCCTCTGTTTGACCCCAGTGGCGAAATGGTTTACTTCGCAGGGGTAAATGACGAAAGGCACAAAAATTATGCTTGGTACCGGCAAAAACTTAAAAAAAAAATCTGTGAGTCGTATATAAACAGCAACTACTCGTATTGGACTCATTGGCTTTACAGTGCAAATGATAAAATTTATTGACACACTACTGTCCACCGACTAATCGTGAGTCACAAGTGTTTTCTCTGACGCCTGGAGTAGGGATTGTGAAAAGCCAAAAAGCAATTTTGCCACAGTATCTTATGATTACTGATCTATTTGCATTTTTCCAGTACTGTCCAAGTCTTTAGAATATATGCCCTCCCAGAAAAACTACTACTTAACGACAAACAATCTGCTAAACGAATACCAATGAGGTTTTCACAAACATCATGGCTCAAATGGCTCTGAGAACTATGGGACTTAACATCTGAGGACATCAGTCCCCTAGACTTAGAACTACTTAAACCTAACTAACCTAAGGACATCACACACATCCATGCCCCACGTAGGATTCGAACTTGCGACTGTAGCAGCAGCGCGGTTCCGGACTGAAGCTCCTAGAACTGCTCGACCACAACTGCCGGCCCAAACATCATAACACGACCTGTATTTTAATGAAACTATCAGACGTTCTGAAACTAGCAATAGAAAGATGAGAGGAGATTATCGTCTACTCTTTGGATTTTAACAATTCACCTTTGCCGCATTCGACGTCGATATTTTACGGACTAAACTCTGCAGCCTTCATTTCTCTGCAAGTGCAGTATTCCAATAGTTTGGCTCGTACCTGACTCCAAGCAAAAATGCATCATCTGTATTACCACAGCGTACAGTGCACATAGGTGGTGTGACGCGTTCACCAGTGTTCGCCATTAAGTCCGATACTTCTCGCTAAACGTCAGTGACGTGTTATCCCTTCTGTCCAACGTAAATTCCACACTTACAATTGTAAGTTCTGACCCTAGATGCATGTGTGATCTCAGCTGATCAGCGACGGCTCGTCACTGCACTCATCTTTATATTTATGCCTTCCCTTACCAGTAGATATTTTTATGCTGTAAATTAATCTACCCGCTTCAGAGGACTTGTAAATGCAGGTGACAAATGGCTTGCAGTAATGTAATACATCATTAATTGTACAGTTGGAAATAATGAAGGCCAAATAAACGTTATTAAGTATGTCCTCTTACAAATCCTCAAGTAGATGGTAGTTCGGATTGTGTCAAGTTCCGATTACAGAAGTTGATTTTGATACTCCTAGCGGCCATAGTCTTGGACGATATCTTACTGTGCAATATTGTGCATGTTCAGCCAACCTGTTTCCATATAGTGCAGTACACCAGCACCAAGTAACAATCGCCCTGATTGGCAAGATGATTATATACCACAAGAATCTAAACTTCACTTTTGTTCTCTCGCTCCGAATACAGCCCAGACGGAACCATCCCTTCAGCATAAATGTTGCCCATCTCTTAAGTCGAGCAGTTGTGCCTATATGTACGTCGTAAGTGAGGTACTCGCGAAAATGTCTAACTTGCAGTACACGGCGAGACGGCGAAAAGAAGAGTCTGCCGCCTGTCTCACTCAGTACCTTTATTGGCTTCCAGGACGGAAACTCTTCCGGCACTGGGCGGTGTGCACTGCTCCACGAGCGAACGCATTTAGGTCCCGAGACGTTATACGCTCGATTCTATCCTGCTAGTGACTTGCATCAAATGACCGGCCAAAAATTTAGAAAATATGTTTCAATATACACAATTATTACATCAGGCTTACTACAACAACTTTTCCATCACTCCACGCCGATCATTTTGTGACCCCACAACAGTTGTAAATCAGCTGGTTCTCTTCCACTCAAAAGATGGTAAATCTACCAGTCCATCGAAAACTACATCGAACGAAGAAATATTCCAACATTATTCTACTGATTAATTTGGAATGTCATTTATTTGAATATTGTCAATGCTATAAAACTTTACATGTGCTGAACTGCTATTGATTTACAGTCACAATTTCAATTAATATCAAATTTTACTATCGAATCAGCTTGATATCTAATATATTTTCAGATTTGACGGTAGGTAATGTGTATCTTCGTATAGTGTTGTTTCTTTACCATGTCTATGCGTCTAAACTACATTGTTCTCACTGCTTCTGCGTACTTCCTACATTTTACTTGTGTTGTATCAGTAGTAAGTGGCGTTCTAGGACACTTCTGATACAAAACTATATGCTAATTGATTAAACTGATATCATATTGATCTCCTCCTTATTAAATTGATGATGTAATCCCTTAACCTACTGTTACGCTGGCCGGAGTGGCCGTGCGGTTCTAGGCGCTACGATCTGGAGCCGAGCGACCGCTACGCTCGCAGGTTCGGATCCTGCCTCGGGCATGGATGTGTGTGATGTCCTTAGGTTGGTTAGGTTCGATTAGTTCTAAGTTCTAGGTGATTGATGACCTCCGAAGTAAAGTCGCATAGTGCTCAGAGCCATTTGAACCTACTGTTACGCTAACTGATTTTTGACCCCCTGGCGGTAATTGATCTTTCTGGCCTAGTTAAATGGTGGCCGTTATTTGAAAGTTTTCTCAGAAGTTTTATTAGTGTTTTGTGTCTCTCGTAATCAAATGATTTTATGTTGTCGTTTTCAAAGCGTGCACTCTATTAATACAGTTGTCCATGTGTAAAATACTTAAGGTCAAAGTGCCGATTTTGTCAGTATTGTAACGTGTTCCTTTACTCGCTTACCCATATATCGGGTCAAAGGTTCTGCCGAGTGTTTGTAGGTTTCAGAGTTATTGGAATGTCTTTGTGATTCGGGTAGAAACTTTTGATTGTGCCAGCGTCTTGGCAGGGAGTGAAATGTCGTCAGATGTCCAGGCCTGGCAGTGTTTAAGAACCTGGCCAGTACCTGGAGTTTTTCACACATCCCCTTCCAAAGTTTAGTATTTATCTTCCTTCCGCCTTCCTTAAATACTACCGATTGGCAACTGGCTAAACCTTAAGCTGCATAGCATCCGCTGAATTCCTTGTGCAGCTCTTTCTAGTAATTTTTTCTATTAACACGTCTGAGCACGTGAACATTTATTTTTAAGGATCAGTGTCTCTGCTGTAGTTTTTTTTATGTAAGTGGTTCTAACATGTTATATAATTGGATCTTAGATTGACACTAGTGTGCAAGTGTCATTAAGTCACCCTTTACTAGTAATTCTTTTTATTACATGTATTTTGAGCGAAATCCTATATGGCAGTTCGAATTTCTCAGGTTTCTCAGTAATTCTGTTTTCTTAATAAGGGACTGTTTATTTGAGTACCGAGTACTTTGGGTTTCTAACTGTATTTGCAAAGCTTTATCTAGTGGCTTGTCCACAATTTGTCGTTGTCAAACTCCTTAAAAGGCGTAATGTCAATAAATTGTCTTAATTATAAATTGTGACTACCAACCATGATTCCATCCCGCTTCCTCTTTTTATGGCATTTAGGATATGGTGTGTAAGTGTGGCACTATTAAGGAAATCACATAACGCCACTCTTACCGATTGGTGGATGCTGATGCAGTCGATCAAAATTCTATACTGCCTTGATGCCACACTCCTCTGTTCCCCACTCCCTTCTAGAAATGATGACACACATTCGATTGATAGACTCGGCTGGATTGATTGCTACAGCTCATTTGCATATTTGGCAGGAAATATCTCATCAAAGTGATTCATTATTATGCATGCAAAAAAGGTCGTCAACCACCACTAAACGTATCTGGAGAAAAAAAACCACACTTGCATGATCGCATCACTATCTACTGGCTGCAGTACTGGAAACCATACCCGCCCAATCTCCCCTTGGTTCACTAGATCAATGCCGCTGGCTGGGAGAGGTTCGAAATTGGCGAGAACACAGCAGTCCCCACTCGCCCTCTTTGTGGAGAAGCTAGCATATCATCAATTAAAAAAGAACACCTACCACACAAAACAAAAGTGACACCTACCCTACTGCCCTGGTGCTTCGAACACACACAGATAATGGTTCAACACTCACTACCGTAAGTGACGGAAAATGCTTCACTGCTCGAAATACCCATCATAATTGTTGTGAAAAAAACCATCACTCATAAACAATGGATCACAATGCAACAACACATGCACTGGGAATTGAGAAAAATCACTGTAAGAACAACACCGCAAAAACCGACCTCAGGAGAGAGCGCAGGCAGCTGTCTGTGTGTTCAACTCGATGTGTGGATACAGAGTAAGCAGCTTAGAACTAGTCTTACTTCCCCTCCTACATCCCCTCCTCCCTCCCTTTCCTCACCCAATAGGTGGGGATACTGGTTTTCCAGGCCTGTTCTAATCTGTCGCTGATGGTACACAAAGATATCTTTCTGCTGACAGTGATATACTGTTCCGATCTGTAGAAATAAGTCACCGATGGACAAAAGACTCAAGAGCAGGAAACTTCCCACAATGTGGTAAATTGGAAAGACTGGCCCTCCTGTCAGAACAGCGAAGTGCCTTAGTCTTTGTCGCAAATGAAAAAGTAAATGGTCAACATTGGCATGCTTTCCAACATTCTGGATGTCACAACACGTTCTGAATATGGGCCTGGACTAAGTAAAATCAGTCTCATATGGCACGTCCTGCGTAAATGAGAAGCAAATGGATCTTTATACTAGTCATTTCACTGTGCCCCAATCTGCCCGTTCTACCCCTGGCAGTTGTTTGCTGCTGTATGCAGTTAAAAACAGTCATTGCTTGCGTTTGTCCTATTACTTCATGTACACTCTCTGAAGGCTGTCTGCTAGAGGTTTCAGATGCTCCACAGTACCGAATGACGGCTTTCTGTGTGTGTGTGTGTGTGTGTGTGTGTGTGTGTGTGTGTGTTCTCATATACTGTGGAAGAAAGAGATATTGCGCTCGCTTCACGGAATGTCGTCTTTATCTCTGTTATTTGGTAACATCCACCTAAGTAAAGTGTCTCGTTGACAATGCTCTTGGTACTTCCATGGTTGGTTGAAACGTGCACTGAAAAGAATACACACCCACAGCGACTGAAGGGTGTTCGTGTAGAAAGGGAGGCATTCCTGCAGTACAGATAGTAGAGGAATAGAAGGCGGGGGAATTTTATGCCGGTTACTTGCTCCTTGTGGAGTAACACACTGAGTGCCTACCGAAAGTGTTCCGTTATTAGCAGCTCAGCTGCTGAAATGTCAACTAACTCATTTAAATAAAGTGACTGAATAAACATGAACACTTATTTGCTGTGTGAAGTATTAATTAACATCCTATATTCTCCAGTAATCATTCTTATGCTTGGTGTAATGAATATTGTGCCGACAGACCTCACCTCACATCGTGTAGATGGTGCAGTCTTTTGCTTTTAATCCGAATACTGTTGTGGCAACCATGCAGATAGTATATATAGTGCTATAATTAATGAAATTTCCAGCTAAACAAGTATAAAGTCACTCTCCAGGTGTTTTTCTTATACTTGCCACAATACGTGTTACATGGACAGACCTCACCTCGAGTCATGCTAAGGGTCCAGTGTTACACTTTTAAAATAAATACAGTGATGCCGGCGGTGCAAATAGCGGACATAGTAATAAAATAAATTCAATTTCCAGCTGAATAAGTGTAAACTCGCTCTTACTACAATGAATAATGAACCAGGAACATTGAATCTAGTATTGAATATACTACAAAATAAGCCCATAACACCATCCAACAGCCCTTAAACATATATTCAGCTAGCAAGTTCCACATATTATGGTGCGTGGAAGACTTCACCAGTAATATAATGATGGTTGGCCCAAACAACAACAAGATAACCAATGTTGAGTGAACATTACAGGATGGATGGACATGTTTTTCTTGTGAGTGGTATCAGCGTGTAGGAGGAGAGACACAGATAACCGTCTTATGAGCTAGCAACTATAACAAAAAAAAGAAAAACACGTCAGCAATCAATGACTATGTTATGTTACAAGTGCATCCCTGCCTTGGTTCTACAGGAAGATGCGAAACTATAATAACATCACACAACTATCAAAAAAAAAAACTTCCACCAGAAAAGTGCATGTATCTTCATCTCATTGTGTGGATACAGACTAAGCAGCTTAGAAAAGTCTTCCCTTCCCTCCTACTTTCCTCCTCCCTCAGTCTCCTCCCCTCGTAGGTAGGGATGCCAGCTTTGCAGGCATGTTCTAACCTGTTGCTGATGTTACACAAATAGCTCTATGTACTGCAGGTAATCTGCTTTGGGCAGTGCTGAGATGACAGTAATATACTGTTTCAGGACCGCAGAAATCAAATGTGTTTCTAGAAAATGACGTCCCCTGGAACAGAATCGAAATATTTGACTATTCATCACAGATGGGGCAAAGATGAGTCACCAGAAGAAGAACAGCCAACGACGTGCTACAGTCCTCGGTTATGTCTCACAGTACGGTGAGATGAAGGTCGCCACGACCAGTGACCATAGAGATGACTGTGGGTGGTAGCTGTTCAATACATTGGCCCAAGGCTGCTCCCAGCAGATTACCATAGCCTCCTACCCTCCAAGCAATAAAACTGTGTCTGTGGAAGTGTTGTAAATAATCTGTCACGCATGTGGCCAGTACATATATTTCAGACACACGGTTGTCGCCAACACTGGAAGAAGACCATGTCCCACAGACAGTAAACTACAATAGTGGGTTCTTATGTTGTTACTTCATGAACAGTCTGAAACTTTTTTTTTTGCTATAAAGCATTTAAGTAGTTTATGACTGTAGCTCTGTACATTCCTTTTTCTATCATAACTTTAGGTCTGTGTCGATCCATTGGCTCTCGCAAAAGCTAAACATTGCATGCTATAAAGTAAGCTGTTTGCAGAACACACAGAATGATTGAAACAAAAGAGACGGCAATATTTCTTATTGACAAAAATGTGGAAACTAGAATAGTTTGCACCGTTGTGGAGCGCTTTCAAACAGTTCTCTGAAGGTGATAACCTCATTACTTAATCTCATGTTTCCCAATGATAGGGTAGCGGATGTGTCAATGTTCCATTTTCGAAGAGACCAAGAGCATTGATTCCTCACATTGGTGGTCCATATAGCACTCAGGCATATGATCACTGTTTTGGTGTTCAGGTAGCGGTCATTTTGACCTCCAAATCTTTGAACACTGTGTCTTTCATTTTTAAGACTTACAATGCATAACCACATGTGAAACAAGGTGATATTCTGCAGGATTGTACCCACAATCAGTTGTCAATAGTAACAGTGGAGGAATGGAATGATTTTCATACATCTAAGCGAGCATGTAAGTACCATAATTCCTCCATATTTTTGTCGTATTTTCCCCAATTTTAAGTATTATGCATCAATTTTTCCCCATTTTACCAGATTTTCCGTAATCTCAACGCATTTTACTCAATTATTCGAGTTCAAAACCACTGGTCTAGACGACTTGTCACGTCAACACTTCGATCTCGTTATGCTATCAGCCAATGACATTGCAGTGTGGTTATCAATTTCCGTATCATTGATAAATCACCCCCTCCATTACTTTGCGAGTGCTATATACATGTGCACATATCGTCAAATCTGTTACACTGCCTGCATCCAGTGACACAAATACCGTTTCTTAGTGTTGGAAATAGCCAGAATCAGGCAGGAGTTGCAAAAACTTCGTTCCTTAGTCAAAACACTTCATAAATTCGGTAAGATTTTATTTTAGTACAATTGGTCATTTCCTCCTACGTGGAAGGGAGTCATACAGCATTCTCGAATCTTGGAGATCGAAAAATCTCACCATCACTTCAGATGTTTACAACCCAAACAAAAGATTCATTTCCATTGCAGCACTCTGCCCTCTATTTTGAAACGAGATATCCCTTCTTGGAATCTTACGAGCAAGAATCCCGAGCAAAACTCTAGTTGGTCTCTCTATTTATCTGCTAACGTTCCTCTGTCTTAACCGACTCTCCCCGCACCACTGTCTCCGATTTAATTTAGAACTAACCAGAAGTAAGAGAGCACTATAAACGCGACATTCTACATCTCGTGAAGGAACAGAACAAGTTGATTTCCGCCAAATCGATAACGTTCGACATTTTGATTTCAGGAAGGGCAAAACATGTATTCCAAACATGTAGAACTGACTGAGGCTAGTGATTCAGACTGGTATTCTCATTCCAACACTGCAATTGTCGTCCTGCGAAGACTGTTCCATAACAATCTTACTCACATCACTCATTCAAGTAAAAACGATCTCTCTTTCCAGATGCATATATGCTGAGGAGGTTAGCACTCCTTATCGGTGAATAGCAAATACGAGCCTGAAACATTTGAATATGTTCTGGTGGCATAACAGGTGGTTAACTAGACGAAATGTACGATTTAAGCACGATGGAACTTGAGACGGAAAGAGTTTCAAGGGTGTTGTGTTGTGGTCTTCAGTCCTGAGACTGGTTTGATGCAGCTCTCCATGCTACTCTATCCTGTGCAAGCTTCTTCATCTCCCAGTACCTACAGCAGCTTGCATCCTTCTGAATCTGCTTAGTGTATTCATCGCTTGGTCTCCCACTACGATTTTTACCCTCCACGCTGCCCTCCAGTTTTAAATTTCTGATCCCTTGATGCCTCAGAACATGTCCTATCAACCAGTCCCTTTGTCTTGTCAAGTTGTGCCACAAACTCAGCTTCTATTCAATACCTTCTCTACCAGTTTTTCCATTCGTCTGTAAAGAGTTCGCGTTAGTATTTTGCAGCTGTGACTTATTAAACTGACAGTTCGGTAATTTTCACATCTGTCAACACCTGATTTCTTTGGGATTAGAATTATTATATTCTTCTGGAAATCTAAGGGTATTTCGCTTGTCTCATACATCTTGCTCACCAGATGGTAGAGATTTGTCAGGACTGGCTCTCCCAAGGCTGTCAGTAGTTCTAATGGAATGTTGTCTACTCCGGGGGCCTTGTTTCGACTCAGGACTTTCAGTGCTCTGTCAGACTCTTCACGCAGTACAGTATCTCCCATTCCATCTTCATCTACATCCTCTTCCATTTCCATAATATTGTCCTCAAGTACATCGCCCTTATATAGACCCTCTATATACTCCTTCCACC
Organism: Schistocerca cancellata; assembly: GCF_023864275.1. Classification (NCBI taxonomy): domain Eukaryota; kingdom Metazoa; phylum Arthropoda; class Insecta; order Orthoptera; family Acrididae; genus Schistocerca; species Schistocerca cancellata. The sequence continues at coordinate 7,552,339 of NW_026047099.1, read as the reverse complement.
TTTCTGCTTTCCCTTCTTTGCTTCGAACTGGGTTTCCATCTGAGCACTTGATATTCACAGAAGTGGTTCTCTTTTCTTGAAAGGTCTCTTTAATTTTTCCGTAGGCAGTATCTATCTTACCCCTAGTGAGATAAGCCTCTACATCCTTTCTTTTGTCCTCTAGCCATCCCTGCTTAGCCATTTTGCCCTTCCTGCCAATCTCATTTTTGAGACGTTTGTATTCCTTTTTGCCTGCTTCATTTACTGCATTTTTATATCTTCTCCTTTCATCAATTACATTCAATATTTCTTCCTTTACCCCAGGGTCTCTACTAGCCCTCGTCTTTTTTCCGTTTTGGTACTCTGCTGCCTTCACTACTTCATCCCTCAGAGCTACCCATTCTTCTTCTACTGTATTTCTTTCCCCCATTCCTGTCAATTGTTCCCTTATGCTCTCCCTGAAACTCTGTACAACCTCTGGTTCTTTCAGTTTATCCAGGTCCCATCTCCTGAAATTCCCACCTTTTTGCAGTTTCTTCAGTTTTAATCTACAGTTCATAACCAATAGATTGTGGTCAGAGTCCACATCTGCCCCTGGAAATGTCTTACAATTTAAAACCTGGTTCCTAAATCTCAGTCTTTTGATTATATAATATATCTTTCATTTCTTCCCCCCAATCCATATTCACCTACAACGTTTCCTTCTCTTCCTTTTCCTACTATCGAATTCCAGTCACCAATGACTAATTAAATTTTCGTCTCCCTGCACTATCTGAATAATTTCTTTTATCTCATCATACATTTCGTCAGTTTCTTCAATATCTGCAGAGCTAGTTGGCATATAAACTTGCACTACTGTAGTAGGCGTGGGCTTCGTGTCTATCTTGGGCAAATAATGCGTTCACTATGCTGTTTGTGGTAGCTTACCCGCGCTCCTACTTTTTATTCATTATTAAATCTACTCCTGCATTACCCCTATTTGATTTTGTATTTATAACCGTGTATTCATCTGACCAAAAGTCTTGTTCCTCCTGCCACCGAACTTCAATAATTACCACTATATCTAACTGTAACCTATGCATTTCTGTTTTTAAATTTTCTAACCTACCTGCCCGATTAAGGGATCTGACATTCCACGCTCCGATCCGTAGAACGCCAGTTTTCTTTCTCCTGATAACGACGTCCTCTTGAGTAGTCCCCGCCCGGAGATCCGATTGGGGGACTATTTTACCTCCGGAATATTTTACCCAAGAGGACGCCTTCATCATTTAACCATACAGTAAAGCTGCATGCCCTCGGGAAAAATTACGGCCGTAGTTTCCCCTTGCTTTCAGCCGTTCGCTGTACCAGCAGAGCAAGGCCGTTTTGGTTAGTGTTACAAGGCCAGATCAGTCAATCATCCAGACTGTTGCCCATGCAACTACTGAAAAGGCTGCTGTCCCTCTTCAGGAACCAGACGTTTGTCTGGCCTCTCAACAGATACCCCTCCGTTGTGGTTGTACCTACGGTACGGCTATCTGTATCGCTGAGGCACGCAAGCCTCCCCACCAACGGCAAGGTCCATGGTTCATGGGTGGCGTAATTCATTACCTGGAGTAATTTTAGTTTGTTGCACAGTATGGGTAATTCGACAATTTTTGTTGTTTGCTACTGACGACATTCCTTCGCGAGTGCTCGTGTTGGTGCTCTGCCGTTACTTTGTTGCCCAAAATTGGCTAATGTACAGCGTGAGGCATGTCACTGTTGCTGCGCATCAGCCACTGCTGCGGCTGACTGTTTCTGTTTATGTTCGGCATATTGCCATCCGATGGTGGATTGTAATTCGATCGTGCTTTGAAACTCTGTAATGTTACTGGTAACTTCAGTAACTATTTCATGCTTTTCCTGTTTTTTCACATGACTCATTTTTTCGTCGATTTCAGTGTGAACAATTTTAGCTGAGTCACTGGACTTGTGTAAGACCGTACCTTGCAAACCCTTGAATACTTGTTTTTGTTCTTGTTTCATTGTATTTAGATCTTGTGCAACAGCGTTTTGTTGCTGTTTTGCCATGTTCATATCTTGTGTCAAATTACCAATTATGGTATTCATATCCTGTTTCATATGACTGAAATTGGTGTTGATAGTATCTAATTTCGTGTTTATGTTATATAATAACTGCCACAGCCGTGCGTTAGTTGTACTACTATGGTTGCTGTCAGCTGAACTTTCCAAGTTAATGTTTGTAACGTGTTGTGAAGATTCATATTTGTATCGTTCTTCAATGTGTCATTCATGAGAGGTGTTTCACTATGGGAGATGCGTCACTTGTCTCGTCAATTGTAAACATTGTGTCATCAAGGTTATTCTCCTATGTAGTGTCGCTATCATCTGTCACACCTGCGAGACTCATGTCTGACCTACTTTAACTTTCTGCAGTAGGCATGCATGGCTCCTGAACTTCAGTTGGTCGATCGCGCATTTCTATTGATTGATTGCGGTTTCGCTATTGCTATCAATAATGGACATATATTTTCGTGCCATGTTGTATGAATATGCAAAATAAAAATTTCACAAAAAAATCTAAAATTTCATATGCTAATTATTACAGTCTATTATGATACACAAACTATTTTGTCGCAATTCTTTATGTTGTACTGACAACGCGTATCACACAAAAAGATTCCTGTAAATTTACCAAAATAGAATTGAAGGAAGTGAATAATGAGGAAGAGGCGCTGCCAAGTGCAGCCGGACAAGCAGCTTGCATAGAAGTCCTTCCTTTGCCTTGCCAAACAAAACAGCTTACTGTGGAAAATTTTACGTAAGCTGGGTCCAATTCTTATTTCTTTCCTCAATTTTCTCCTCAGTTTCTTACTTTTTGCTTTACTTGCCCGCCCCCTCCCCCATTGTGATAACATGTAAACAGAAAATACAGTTTTTATGACTAATAACAATGTCATAGAAATTTCTTACTATAACCATAGTTAAGAAACCCTATCTACAACCGGTGCCCTGAATTGCTATCACGGTCGCCAGTTACATTATAATAATAAAAAATAACGACATAAATATGGAAAAAATGAACAATTGCATTATTAGTAAATGTTCTGCGTGTACGAAATCGTGCTACTCTTCATTCACTTCTTTTTTTTTGCGAGTGTGTCCGTCACTATACATATTTTAATTATATTTGTCATCTTCTGAAAGCTCTTATACTTCTGTTGATCTTACGAAATAGAACGTGGACTTCGTCTCTTACATTTCAATTGTAGATGCAGGTAGACGACTCCAAGGACACCATTGTCTCTCATGATGAAGAAAATCCTCGAAACATGGCTCCACTTCACTTCAATAAAAATACTTAATACTGTTATTAAGTATTCTCTTATGCAGAATCACATATAATGCAAAATACTCGTAGCACGTCATACTTCGAACAATACGTCTTAACCATCCTTCAAACTCATGTACAACGACAATGATGTTTTCCGTTCATTTGTCTGCGCCTTAACGCCCATTCATAATAAATGTCTTTGCCGACACTTACGGTCGGTCTTTGCGTCTGTCATTATCGCTGTTCCATTTTTTAATTAATTTTAACTTTACCATATTCATGGGGTCTTTCACCAATTTATAGCGCCCATTGTTCACGTCCGATTACGGTTCGAAAATTATGCTTTGCTCACATGATCGTCAGCAGCGGAAAATGCTTGAAACAACGAAACCTTATCAGGAAATAGAAAAATGAATTGCAGTGATGTTTGACATGTAAAATTACACGCCATGCTGCACTAACTCTGTAAACAGAATACAGTCTCTTTCACAGGCCACACCTGTCAAGCAAACGTATACGCAGTGACTGAAGTACCTCATAAACCCCTGTCCCTGACTTCATGCAGCAAATGTGTGTTCAGTTTTATTCAGTCGCTTTTTTTAGATAAAAGAGCTGATATCACCGCAGTTGAGCTGTTAAGAACACTTTAGGCAGATGTGCAATGTGTTACTCCTCCTGCGTAAAATTCCTCCACTGTTTATGTGGTGTCACCGCCAGACACCACACTTGCTAGGTGGTGGTAGCTTTAAATCGGCCGCGGTCCATTAGTACATGTCGGACCCGCGTGTCGCCACTGTCAGTAATTGCAGACCTAGCGCCACCACATGGCAGGTCTAGAAAGACGTACTAGCACTCGCCCCAGTTGTACGACGACTTTGCTAGCGACTACACTGACGAAGCCTTTCTCTCATTTGCCGAGAGACAGTTAGAATAGCCTTCAGCTAAGTCCATGGCTACGACCTAGCAAGGCGCCATTAGCCTTACAGTGCTTGTAATTAAAGTCTCATTTGTATCGTCAAGAGCGATGTACCACAAGGATGAATTAAAGTTAAGTAAACAGACGATACGTACTTTTCTTTATAGCATTAATTACGTATCCTGTTCCAGAATTCACGCCAGTCGGCGTGAGTTGACGCGTGCCCTTTCGGTAACCCGACCTTGTGTCTAGACTGTCTTGTCTCGACACAACAGTTTATACTGCAGGAATCCCTCTCTTTCAATACCAACTTCCCTCAAGGGTAGTGTGTGCTTATTCGTTGCCGAGCAGGTTTCAATCACCCACAGATGTACCAAGAGCATTTTCAACAAAGCCTTTTACTTGAGTGGATGTTCCTAAATAACAGAGATAAAAACAACATTCCTTGAGGCACGGAATATCTCATTCTTGCACAGTATACGAGATCACACGGACATATACACAAAAAAACACAAACCTAACAGACAGCCTTTGGACAGTGTACATCAAGAAGTAGAATAACGGGAACAACAACAAGCTATAATCGCATGCAATGGCACACACTGCTGTCCATCTGTTGGAAGGCCGCGCGGGATAGCCGTGCGGTCTCGGGCGCCTTGCCACGGTTTGCGCAGTTCCCCCCGTCGGATGTTCGAGTCCCCCATCGGGAATGGGTGTGTGTGTTGTCAGTCCCCTAGAACTTAGAACTACTTAAACCTAACTAGCCTAAAGACATCACACACATCCATGCCCGCGGCAGGATTCGAACCTGCGACCGTAGCGGTCGCGCGGTTCCAGACTGGAGCGCCTAGAACCGCTCGGCCACTTCGGCCGGCGTGGGCCGATCGATGCACAGTGAGATGACTAGTATAAAGATATGTGTATCCCATTTATGCAGGACATATTTCATTGTTTTTCCTATACGAGACTGGTTCTACTTAGCCGTGGACCACTTTCAGTCCGTGCTGGAAGAATGTTAGAAAGCATTCTGCTGTTGACTGTTCAGTTATTCATCTGTGATAGCTGGTATGGTATTTCGCTGTTATTCAAGAAACACGTTTAACAACCTGCAGAAAGCGCCCTGTTATTGAGTCTTTTGTCCATCTGTAACTGATTTCTACAGATTGGTCACAGTATATCACTGTCAGCAGATGAATCTCTTTGTGTGCCACCATCGATAGGTTAGAACAAGCCTGTAAAACTTGTATCTCTACCTGCACGGGGATGAGAGTGAAGGAAGAGGGGATGTAGGAGGGGAATTAAGACTGTTTCTAAGCTGCTTAGTCTTTATCAGCACACAGGAATCTGCTTGCACTCTCATCTGGCGACATCTTTTGGGGTCGATTTTTGAGGTGGTTGTATTATTGCAGAGATTTTTCTCAATTCCCAGTTCTTGTGTTTCAATATGATCTGTTGTTCATGAGTGATGACTTTTTCACGACAAATTCATTGAGTAATTTGAGCAGTGAAGCATTTTCCAACAGTTGTGGTAGCGTGTACTGAACCATGATCTGTATATTTTTGAAGCACACAGGGTAATTGTTACTTCGGTTTTGAGTGCTATGTGATTTTTTAAATTGATTTTCTGCAAGATTTTCCCGCGAAGGGGATGGGGGAGGAATGCTGTGTTCTCTCCAGTTTCGAACCTCTCCTGACCAGCAGCAGTGGTGCACGGTGACTAGGGGAGACGGGCCTTTCCCAGCTGGTGCTGCAACAGTTCCTCTCCTGCAGTCAGCGGCCGGTGCATGCCATGGTGCAGGTGTGGTTTTTTGTCCCTGATATGTATACTGGTGGGGGAGTTTCAGAGGGCTGTTTTCTCTGCATGTTATCAATCAGTTTGATGAGATATTTCCTGCCAAATATGCAAATGCAATCAATCCAGCTGGGTATTTCAATCGAAAGTGTGTCAATAGTTTCAGAAGGGGAGTTTCAGAGGGCTGTTTTCTCTGCATGTTATCAATCAGTTTGATGAGATATTTCCTGCCAAATATGCAAATGCAATCAATCCAGCTGGGTATTTCAATCGAAAGTGTGTCAATAGTTTCAGAAGGATTTTGACTAACTTCACCAGTATCTACCAATAGGTAAGAGTGGTGGTACCTCAGTTGAGCTATTTCCTACAAATTTCTTTTCTTTCTGTACCAGAAGTGGGACAGGGTTTCTGGGAGGGATGGGGGATCGTTGGGAGAGATGGAGGCAGGAGGACTTCCCAGAGGGGAAAAGTTGTTCAGAACTTAACTGTGGAGAGGGTGACAAAAACGTGTCCCAGGATCAGCATCCCTTTTTCCACAGGTGTGGGAGAAGTGGAGGGGGAGGAGTGGGCTTTCTCAGAAGGACGGATTATATTTCCAGGGGATTATAAATCAGTTAGAAAAACAATAGGTTAAGGGGTTACATAATATGTTTCACGGGTTTGCAAATCAATTTGATATCAAAGGTTTCCCAGTACCCTCTTACCCCACTACTTGTAGCATCAGCCCCACTTAATAATCATAACTATTTGGGTCAAATGTTGCTGTTGACGTAGCTAACTTTTAATGTAGTGTACGATTTTTTATATAAATGGATGACACAGTAATTAAAGTCATGTTGATTAACGTATTGGTGTATTTACCATCGTTGTAGAGATTGTTGTGAAGTAGCAATGATCTCGTCTAACTGATATCAATATGAATATATGCTTATACACTCCTGGAAATTGAAATAAGAACACCGAGAATTCATTGTCCCAGGAAGGGGAAACTTTATTGACACATTCCTGGGGTCAGATACATCACATGATCACACTGACAGAACCACAGGCACATAGGCGCAGGCAACAGAGCATGCACAATGTCGGCACTAGTACAGTGTATATCCACCTTTCGCAGCAATGCAGGCTGCTATTCTCCCATGGAGACGATCGTAGAGATGCTGGATGTAGTCCTGTGGAACGGCTTGCCATGCCATTTCCACCTGGCGCCTCAGTTGGACCAGCGTTCGTGCTGGACGTGCAGACCGCGTGAGACGACGCTTCATCCAGTCCCAAACATGCTCAATGGGGGACAGATCCGGAGATCTTGCTGGCCAGGGTAGTTGACTTACACCTTCTAGAGCACGTTGGGTGGCACGGGATACATGCGGACGTGCATTGTCCTGTTGGAACAGCAAGTTCCCTTGCCGGTCTAGGAATGGTAGAACGACGGGTTCGATGACGGTTTGGATGTACCGTGCCCTCGACGATCACCAGTGGTGTTCGGCCAGTGTAGGAGATCGCTCCCCACACCATGATGCCGGGTGTTGGCCCTGTGTGCCTCGGTCGTATGCAGTCCTGATTGTGGCGCTCACCTGCACGGCGCCAAACACGCATACGACCATCATTGGCACCAAGGCAGAAGCGACTCTCATCGCTGAAGACGACACGTCTCCATTCGTTCCTCCATTCACGCCTGTCGCGACACCACTGGAGGCGGGCTGCACGATTTCGGGGCGTGAGCGGAAGACGGCCTAACGGTGTGCGGGACCGTAGCCCAGCTTCATGGAGACGGTTGCGAATGGTCCTCGCCGATACCCCAGGAGCAACAGTGTCCCTAATTTGCTGGGAAGTGGCGGTGCGGTCCCCTATGGCACTGCGTAGGATCCTACGGTCTTGGCGTGCATCCGTGCGTCGCTGCGGTCCGGTCCCAGGTCGACGGGCACGTGCACCTTCCGCCGACCACTGGCGACAACATCGATGTACTGTGGAGACCTCACGCCCCACGTGTTGAGCAATTCGGCGGTACGTCCACCCGGCCTCCCGCATGCCCACTATACGCCCTCGCTCAAAGTCCGTCAACTGCACATACGGTTCACGTCCACGCTGTCGCGGCATGCTACCAGTGTTAAAGACTGCGATGGAGCTCCGTATGCCACGGCAAACTGGCTGACACTGACGGCGGCGGTGCACAAATGCTGCGCAGCTAGCGCCATTCGACGGCCAACACCGCGGTTCCTGGTGTGTCCGCTGTGCCGTGCGTGTGATCATTGCTTGTACAGCCCTCTCGCAGTGTCCGGAGCAAGTATGGTGGGTCTGACACACCGGTGTCAATGTGTTCTTTTTTCCATTTCCAGGAGTGTACTTTTGGTAGCATTAACTCATCATACACCAGTTGACTGTCGTTACATGCAATAGGCAGCCCTAACAGTCGTAGTTACCTGAACGTTTCTCGCTCCGCCTGCTTCAGCCACTCCCAAAGAGGCCCAGAGTGCACTGCCGAAGCCCTGCCTCAGTCTCTGGCCAGCTGTCAGTCATACCTGATCGACCGGAGGAGAGCTATCGACAATGTGGAAGCTGGTCTGCGTGTATTATCGAAATGACCATACAACATGGGATTAAATATGAGTCCACCCAAAATCCAGGTGCTCCCTTTCCGTCATTTTAGACTCATTAGCCCGAAATTTTGGAATCTGTACTACCTGTAATCCTAGAAGACAGAAATGTAAATTTCACTCCCTCTGCCAAGAACACAGCGGAAACGCTCGTTTCCATCAGAGCAAAATCCTTCCTTCTGTCACTCAGTTATTTTCAGTAGCAGGAACCCGGCTGTAAAACGATATTTCTCATTATTTGCGAGAAGTGAAAAACACCTCCAGCTTCAAAGGGCAACTAACATGATTCACTAAAAGAGCAATGATGTCAGTCTTTGTTCTGAACGCTCCACTTACCCCATTAGAACTAACTACTCTTCTTCCTCCCCAATACAACTTCATTTCCCAGAGCGTATATCTGTTCCAGTACATCTGCATTTCTATCCCTCCAAAACTGCTATGTTACTTTTGTACACCAATAAACACGTATTATTCCTATAAACAGTAGTAGTGATCTTGCTGTTAGTTGTTGGCCAGTAATGTTATCTGAAATGGGCTGTAGAATACTGAAAGTCTAGTCCATTGTAAGAGTAATCCTTAAGGCTGTAATGTGATTAGGTTAAATATTTAAATGAATAAAACATTTGGTAAATACAGCAGCTCTTTCCCCATTTTTATTGTTTATTGCGAGTGGTTCCTGCTCCTTTTCGCCCAGTAGGTGGCAAACTTTGATGTAGACTGCGCCACAGCTCAACTCTGCCAACAGTAATGGCGGTTGCTTGTGCACGGTAGCTGGCTGGTGGTTTCGCGTTGAGGCGAAGCGGCAGGCGGCAGCAGCGGGCTGGTAGACAAGTTGATATGGACGAGAGAGCCGCACATCCAGACGTATAGAGAGCAGTGCTTGCTTCAGTCATAAAGCGCTGTTCTACTCAAGAATGACTCACAGCAGGCGGCGACTGCACAGCCCCAGACGCCTTGGAGCACTCGAGAGTCGGTTCACAGGCGTTCCCATTACAGACAAACGGGATTCTTGTCTTTCAGCAGCCATCTCGACAACGGGATCAGACTGTCAGCTACAGTATTAAGGCTCAAAAGAAGAAATTAACTTTTTTAAGCTGGTAATATTACACTCGTTGTTATTGAACTAGTCTGTGTAGTGTCTCTGTTTGTATGTCTGTGAAGGACAATATCAATTTCCAAAGCGACGTCGACTACTCCAATGGCGTACGTAATTTCGTACACGTAGACAAGTTACTCTCGTCGTGTAGAAGCAGCTACCGAATCCGACGGTCGCCTGTAAAATCCTTGAAATGTAATAGAAAGAAAACTTCTATAGGATCTTCTTGAATTGGGATACTGCCATTCGAATTTGGTCATTCGATGATTGCCTGGAGTGAAAAGAGTTTGTTTTAGCAGAGAAAACTTTCTCATGCTTTTCACCGTGTTATTGAAGAAGGTTCTACAGCAAACATCGACCATCAATGTTCGTAGTCCTATACAAGCTTGTCGTACATTGCAGTTCATCACAGAATCTTTTGATCAAAAATAAATACGTGAAATTACGTTTGAAACGCACCAGACTGTGTTGTGGCTGTTACTGAACTCTACATTAACGTTACATATCGCTAGTGAATCTCAAAAAACACAAATTATACAATATGGCGGCTAAAAATGACTGTTTCATTGCGCACACTTTACACACGTCCTCTCGTTATCCTGTCTCGCCACCAAGTCCGGTCACATATCGCTTTTCTTACATTTCTTGCTCGCCATGGAGCACCGCTAAGTCGAGGAATAAATATTTTACCCGCGCAGGCGAAAAGCGCAGCCTCGCGATATATCTTAACTTTGAACCGATAAATACATTAAGGTCGTTTAACTGACCAGCTGATCGATTTACGACTCGCAACCGCTAGTACGGTCCAAGGGATATTATACAGCGAGTGAAGCTCTAGGATCATGGAATAAAGAGCATTGAAGACCATATTAAGGTACTGCATCATGCTGAGAAAGGTGGATTTATGAAACTGCTTGAAGAAACCGAGATGTATATACATCAAAGCAAATCATCACAAAGTCTCCCCAATGAACAGAATGTGTCAGCCAATGCAGCCTTTCTTCAAAACTAAATTAACTTGCTTTCCAGTTTCAAATAAACAGTATTCCATTTGATTATAAAATACAGACACTAACTCAGCATGAAATCGTGCATAAAATAGAACAACTTCCTTGGCCATACAATGTCTTCAGCTAGCTATAGAATTTTAATATAATGTAATATTTGTTTATGTACATCTGTCCCTCATCATTTTCTTTGCTTCCAGTGTTTATCATAATACTCACATTATGTTTTTGCAGTAACACTTTATAACTAACTGACTGATCTATTTGTTTTTCTCAATTGTAATCAGTTCTCGTATAACATAAATTCTAAGCAATGGCATGTCTGTACTTTGTAAATTGCTACTGTCATGTTTGGTTGGTTGATTAATTTGGGCGAAGGTGTAAGTAGGCTGTTTAAGTTTTTATGTTGGTAACGCCACGTAGTGCTCTGTAAGAAAATCGCTGACTGCACTGTGTGCAGTCTATGGCTGGTTGGACTCGTTGTTGGAATATTTGCTTGTGTAGTGTTGGGCTGTTGGATGTGAACAGCGTGCAGCGTTGTGTAGTTGGAGGTGAGCCGCCAGTAGAGGTGTATGTGGGGAGAGAGATACCAAAGTTTTGAGATAGTAATATGAGCGGACGATCTGGACATGTGTCCGTCAGAAAAAAAGGAAATTTGTCAAACTGGATGTCACGAACTGATATATGTATTATGACTTTTGACCATTATTAAGGTAAATACATTGTTTGTTCTCTATCGAAATCTTTCATTTGTTAGCTATATGCTTATCAGCAGTTAGTGGCTTCAGTATTTAGAATCTTTATTGCTGTAGTTCGAGTCATGAAGATTTTTGTGAGGTAAGTGATTCATGAAAGGTATAGTTATTGTTAGTCAGGGCCATTCTTCTGTAGGGATTATTGAGTCAGATTGCATTGCGCTAAAATATTTTGTGTCAGTTTAGTGATGATCAGAATAAGTATAGATAAAACTGTCTGAGTACGTTGAGTTTTGCTCATGTATTTTCAAATCTAATAATGTAAGAGTTTTTCCAGCACAGTCGATCATAATAAATTTTCAAAGTGGAAGATTCATATGGTGACCCTGCCAGGGAATCTTATGATTTTTTCTTGTAGTTTGAGTAATTAGATTAATTATTGTTTATTGCTAGTGCATAATTGTAGAGATAATTTCTTTTGTAGCTGCAGTTTTTCATTGTTGTACTGCAAAACAGTTGTGGCATGCATGTAGATTTGTACCAAATATTTCAGAGCCATGCTTGCAGTTAATTGTATATTATTTTCAGTGCTATGTTAATGTGTTTTCTTATTTTTGCTCTTCAAATTGTGCTTTTCTGTGTTATCATGTGAAATATTGTGACAATAATGGTATGTGGAAAACGTAACAGTAGGCTCTAAAGTAAATTGAGAAATGATAGTCATGACGAGTGTAGCTAGTCAGCACCACCATGTAATTAATTAACAAATATTCATATTAGTAATTTGGTAACTGTGCGTAGAGTAATGGAACAGGCAGTAAATAATGATGTAGACAGTGGAACAATTAGTGAATAGGAAAGTATTGTAGATCTATCGGTCGGCAACAGCTTGCCCCAGGAATCCGAAATGAGACGACAGAATCTTGCAAATACTGTAGATTCAGGTTTTGCGTCATTACCCTTTCCTCATTTAACTCAAGACACATTTTCTGCTTTACAAAATGCGAATGTTGCCGGTGCAAATGTACTGCCAAAAAGCATGGAGCAACATGTTTCAGACACCAGTGCATTGTTATTACAATAAATGCAACAAATGGAAAAATAGCTTCAATATTTAGACACAACAGAACAAAATCAGAGACAAACACAGCAACAGCTTCAAAAGTTAGCCGCAATGGAACAAAGGCTTGGACGAACACGTGAAGATTTAACTGAAAATTTACATAAAATCGAATCTAAATGTCAAAAAGTCTGTAAAAACACAAATTTGTAGCATTTTACCCTATTCTTTGCGTCTTGAAAATGCATTACAGAATCACGAAGCAGCCATAAAGGAACTGCAAACTATTGTTCATGAAAATCACGACACCTTGCAAGCTAAAACTGACTGATTTGCATCTACCAATTCGGTTACGCAACTTGCAAAAACTCAGGAAAAGTTAAAGGACACAGTAAATACGCTTTCAACGCAAATCGACACTGAAACTTGGTTCAGAAAAACACTCTGAATGAATCAGTTCATTATCGGAGAAAGTAGCCGAACTTTCGGGTCAGTGCACTAACTTATCTACTGAGGCAGATGATGATCTGAATGACACAAGACCAGTAGCCTTTACTGGCACAGAAGAGAATGAACAAATTAGAAAATTCAAACAAAATCAGAATCAAATTAATACACAACACAAAAGAGAAATACGGGAAGTACAAGATTAGTTGGAACAAGTAATACAAGAATTATATATTTCAGAGGAGACCCACCCTCCGACACAGGAAGAGGGATTCAGAAATAAGGAAAAGTCACAAAGTAACAACACAGGGTATTTCGGAAATTTTGAAAGAAATTAGTAAGGTGCACCAAATTTTGAGATGGAACCACCGACACGACGTAACAATGACCGACATGCGACTCGCCGTCATAATGACTTTGACTATAAGCTGTTCATTACCACACGTAAATTCAAAACATTTAAGAATTCCGGCAATGACATTCATCCACAAGCATGGCTTCATCAATCCTCTCATTTTTTTCCTCCCAACTTGTCGTTAGAGCACAGACTGGAGTTTATATGTGGTTATTTGGAAAATGAATCTGCTGTAAGAATGCGTTCGATCATTCACGACTGTGAAGGAGACTTTTATCATGCCTTCCACTCAGCGTATTGGTCTCAAGCTACTCAAGACTGACTAAAACATAGCATCTTAATGATGAAACACTTCGACCAATCTGAATTTTCAGTCTCATCAAATATTTTGAAGACATATTGCACAAGAATCAGTACCTGTCAAACCCATACAGCCCCTCAGAACTCATCCGCATTTGCTTAATGAAATTTCCTGAATATTTCAGACACATTATTTTTGCAGGACGTTGCAAAGACGACATCGAAGCATTTCAGGGACTGTTACAAGAATTGGAAATTGACACTGACATTCGTGGAATGCGAAGACAGGAACACAACAATTACAGGTCGCATCCGTCACAATTTCATGACGACAGAAATAATAACTGGACATGACAAGACTACTTTCATAACGCAAATCGTGGCGAAAACAGACAGCACCCATATGACAACCGTTTGCAGAGTAATAATAATTACAGGGAAAGGTAATGACTATGAGAGAGACACAGAGAGAAAAATACAATTTGGCAACCAAAATAATTATTATCAAGGGACACAGAATAACCTCGGACGTGTAGTTACGATTCCGGGAGTAATTCTCCACCATGTGACCAACAAGAAAGAAAGTAAGGAAACTACCGACAAGACGACAAACAATATAATCTTAACAATAGACCAGAATTTAACCAAAATTGGTGTGATTCAAACAGGGCAGGGCCCTCTCGACAAGTTGAAATTGTAGAGGTTAGATCTCCAAATCCCAGTAATGATGCGTGACAACAAAGAGACAGTAGACAATGACTCACACCGCTGGCAGCCACAAAATGTACTTATGAAGCTGACAATGTAGCTGCCGTGGCTATTAATTACGTAAAAATGGAAGACATTCGGGACATCTTACTCCAGGAATACGGTGTAGAAAAGAACAACATTGCATATCCTGTAATTCACACTACAGTAAATGACGTAAAATTTATGGCAGTACTTAACTCTGGCAGTCCCATTTCAGTAATTAGTGAAACATCTTTCAGCAAATGCAACAAATCGAACAAATGCCTCACACTTCCGTTACGTACGATTAAATTAGAAGGTGCAATTTTTGGAAAAAGTGTAGGTGAACGCCAGCAAACTAACTTAGAATTCTTTTGTCAAAGCCACAGATTCTCTATGAACTTCTTTATTCTTCACATTATTGTCGACGGAAATTATGGTGGGAGTAGACTTTTTGAATCTTAAACTTTCACGACGCTGAAATAAGTTTAGATAAAGAAGGTAAGTCAATAGCTTTCAAATTTCAAGGTTGGCTCTCAAACCATGACAAGGAATTAACCGGCTTTACATCTTGCAGAGAACAGTGCGGAACTTTCGACGGGACTTGCATTTACAATGGCTCTGCATGTATTGACAGGGATGATATCGACGGCGTATTTGATACTGATGACTTAATTAAGAATAAAATTCAAACAATTGAGAACTGTAATGACACTGACAGGTAGGACCTTTTCGACATTGGACAAGCACATTCCACAGTTTTCACTCACAAAACAGGAACAATCATGGGATTTCAATACCAGTTTCGAGTTCGTGAGCATACTAAATTTTGTTTTAGATCATACGTAATTCTGGCACATTATAGGGACTATCAGAACAGAAATAAAATCTATGCTCAACGACGGCATTATTGAACCTGCAGTAAGAACATAGAACAATCCATTACATGTTGAGAAAAAAATGGATCGATCAGGTTTGTCTTAGATTCGAGAAAAAATAAATACTATTATCATTCCTATAACAGACAGACCGCAAACGTTGGAACAACTTCTTCAAAATTTTAATTGTGTAAAAGTGTTGTCCTCTATTGATCTCAGATCCCGCTTTCATCAGATCGAACTTCATCCAGAATGTAGAAAACACACAGCTTTTCTTGGTTTCGGCGTTTGTTATCAATTTCGAAAACTTGGTTTGAAAATTTCTTTGGCAGCATTCATTCGTGGGCTAAATTCCATATTTCCTGAGTTCTTAAAGCGTCATATCACCTTATATGTGAACGATATTCTAATAGCAGAAGCCTCGTGGGAACAACATAATCGCATCCTCAACAGTGGATAACGTATTTTTGCAGAATCTGGAATTACAGTTAACTCGGAAAAGTCTGAATTCGGTAGGACAAAGGTGAAGTTTGTGGGAAACATTATCTCTTCTGAAGGCATTCAGCCGGATTCTGAAACGTTAGAAGCAATCAGAGCCTTTCCAGTTCCATCCACAAGAAAACAAGTCTGCAGTTTTTTAGGTCTTGTAAATTTTTACCGTCGTTTTCGGAATAAGCAAATTCTAGTAATACGAAAACTTTGTTCTCTCACGGGAAAGATACTATTTGGAACTGAGACGAACAGGCACAGTTGGAATTCAATTCTTTGGAAGAAGCGCTACTTAACGCGCCAATACTAGCTCATCCAGATCTGTCACAAGATTTCTGCCTTAGTACAGATTCTACTTAAGTCGGTCTTGGTGCCCATTTATTTCAAGAAGCGATAGAAATTGACACTAATGATCAGAAAACCATTGCTTTTGCTAGCTGCATGCTAACAAAATATGAAAAGAATTATTCCATCACTGAATTAGAAGCATTTGGGCATTTAACAAATTCCGTTTCTTTCTTTCTAGTAAACATGTAAAAGTATACAGTGATCATTATGCATTGCAAATTCTTATGTGTTCCAAATTAAATCATTACAGGTTAAAACGTTGGGCATTGTTTCTGCACGAATTCAATTTCACAATAGTCTACATTCCCGTGCACTGGCTGGCCTTGAGAAAAGCAAATTCTGCTGCAGACAAAAGTAGAAAACTACAAGGTAAAGCAAATGCAAAGAAACTATATATTGGTCTTAAAGTACTCATTAAAGCTCATTCATTGTCACATAAGAAGAAACACTTCAGTCACAAATTCATTCTGATTTACAATGGACCTTACAAAATCCTACATATACTACATGATAATTGCGCTGAAGTTGAAACTCTGCGTACTAGGAAGAGTAAAGGATTACACCACATTTCACATGTAAAACCATTTATTGAGAGATAATCTGCTTTTTAACTTAGTCTTTGCCATAAGATTTCTACTTCACATTACTAGTACGCTTTGTCAGCCTTAGAAACTGTTAGCATGCAACAATGTTTTGAAGTCAACTATCCAGTCAAGAACCTAGGGAACTTATTTAGACCGCAATTACGAATGCATTGTTATAGTGAACAGACGACACAGTGTTATTATGTGTACAACGTTGCGTGTTTGCTGCACGATTACGTAACGACTATAAGGGTTACATATTTGGAACATATACTGCTAATGAGACTTTAATGCAACATTTTGGTTTACTTGAAAAGACATTCTGGATTTAAAGTACTTTCTGAGGGATGACAGATGACACAGTGGTTAGTTTGTTTGACAACTACACGATTATATCACGGTGCTATTAATGAGTAACACAATTTACATTATTACTTTTGCACTGTATCTGTTGTATATCTGCACAGTTTTTCTACATTCTTATGGAAAGTAAAACATGCTTTAGTAGTACCTTTTGTGGTTAGCTACAGTGAGACACCGTTTTCTGTAGCACAACAATACATTACAGTATAGTACTTTCTTGATCACGGCAATGAGCATAATGACTACCATATCTATATGCATAGCATTTCACTTTTGTTTATGACAAGATATGTACATTGACTTCTGCAGAACTTTGTTAATGGACGACGATAACTGCGACACTTGGCACGTTTTTACCATCAAGTAATGACTGAAATTATCTTACAGCAAGACGCACAGTTTAGCGCTACAGGAAACGCATTTGAGTGATTAAATTTTTGTACTTGGAACATTTTTAGACAGGTTCTTGAATTACAAAGATACAAAGAAGGTTGTCGGTGAGACATTTCATTCCATTGCTGTAATCTGTAACACCTGAGGATATAATTACATTAATCCTTAGGGGTACACGCCTACTTTGTGTGCTAAGCATGTGGCAAGCGCTAGGAGCGCTAGCTAATATGGTATTTGCTTATACAACTGAACACATCAGTACCATATTTCTCTAACACAGAATCATATAGCTATCTGATCATTTAAGAGAGACAAACATTTTTTTTTACTATGTCAGTGAATTCACACTTACAAAATTGTATTTTTTCTGTACTCTGTGAACTGTTCATATTGTTTTGGAAACATTCTGATACTATGTGATACTGTAGGGATACTACGAGGGATACTATATTGGATCATGATCTTTGAAGTACATTTGAGGTAAATGACACTACTGAAACGAGCAGATAAGTTTTTTTAGGTTTTGAAATTATTGAAAGAAGATACGACGATTTTGAGATGATGAAATTATTACGACGACGTTGTGTATTATGCTGTTGAGGTATGTTTATGATCAACATGATGATGCTATATGAGGGATGTGATTACGTGTTTATATGTATATGAATAATGAGTAAAGGTTAGGGACTCTGGTTTGTGAAAAGGATGCTGGAAACAAAGAATCGCACTTTAAGAGTTATGAAATGTGTGTGCATGTGTGAATGTGAGTACCACTATGCAGACAGAAATTTTTGGAGAGTTATATTGATGGGATTTTGTTTCTACACATTTGTAACATAAATTTTCAACCTGTGAAATTTTTTATGTAAATGAAACTGTCACTGTAGCAGAAACTGCTGTCACAAATAGTTCGTAAGGAACGTAGGTGACCTTGACATAATGCACTGTGGGCTTCCAGTTGTGTGACACTTGCATGGAAAAAAGTCGTTAGTGTGTGCCTTTCAGAGGCACAGGTGGAGAAAACAGAGGCCATTAACCTCGCTATTGACATTTCTTTGCAGAAAGCACGCTCATACATGAAAACATATGATTACAGTTTGGAGCTCGTAATTTCTGATATTTACTGAAATGCCTACTGAAATGATGAGAAATATTTTATGCCTATTCACTTGATTATGACTACCGTCTTTCTAGTTGAGAGATATTTTTACTGGCTTATGAAATGCGATATGGCTAGTGAATGACGTTTCATACCTTGCTTTATGTATATATTTGCTCATTTTGTTTAATATCTAATTTCTAGCTGCACTGCAGCATTGGTTAAAATAAAATTTAATAGATGTACTAATGTTAATATATTCTGTCTACAGATCCATTAAATAATAATTTTATGATCTACTTTCATAAAAATGGGAGCACAAATAGACATTTCCCTTCACAGGAATTGCATACATAACTTTTTACAATGACTTGATAACTTGTTTGGTAGAGTAAGTTTTGTGATGCATCACTCTAGTGTTGAGATGTGACATAGGTATATTAAGGTGTAAATAGACATTTGCTTTATCTGTATTGCTATCTTTAATGTAACATTTTTTCTGCTTGAGCTTTGTCATGTATAGGTATTGTTTATTGTTTTGCTGCTGCTGTTTGTCAAGCATTGTCCTACTGAATTTCACTTTGTATATATATATATGCTGCTGCTGTTTGTCAAGCATTGTACTACTGAATTTCACTTTGTATTACTCTGCTAAGCTAGTGCTGAGCTCAGTAGATTTAAAATTAGCTTAAGAGATACTGTATAAGAAACTAAGTATGAAGGATGGGGAAAGAATGCACTGAGAAGTAATATGAAAAAGTTTGGCCAAAAAAGTAGTGTACAATGAAGAATAATTATTCTGAAAGAGGATATAAATAGAAAACAGAAAGCAGGCATAGATAGGACTTTTTGGGAATAATGATAAACTAAGGGAGATCTCCAAGAAGTAAGGAAAGTTTTGTTTGCAAATGAAATACTATAAATACTGCAGTACCAAATGTTACATTGAAAATAAACTCTGTCCTTTCCTTTTGTGTGATTCTGCTATGTGTTTATATGTACCCTTGTGTATTTGTGACCTTCCTATCTTTATGTGTTTAGCTGATAAGAGTTATGTTGTAGAACTTTCTAATACTAAGCTACATTTATTATGATGAGGAATACAGTTAACCTCAAATGTAATTTTCATTAATAATATGTTCTTTACTTTGTAAAGATCTTTAGAGATTATTTATTCTGTTCTGTTTTAATGTTCATGTGTGAAGTTAATGTTTCGAAATCTATTCTCATTTTTTTAATTTGTTTACTTATGTCGTAATTCCTGTAACACTGATGTATGTGTTTATTTCTATTCTTTTGTAAAGCCTATATTACTACAAATGTTATGTATATTATTATGTTCTTTAATGATGTATTTTGTACGTTGGTAATTTTGTTCTCATGTCATAAAATTTAACACCAGTTCTTCAAATTAAGTATATACTAGGGTTTCATTTCACTGCACACGTTTCTGTTGGTCATTGTATATGCACAATATGTGAATTTTTTTTAAGGACTGTTAGTGTTCACACATGTGTTGAGAACTCAGCAAGGGACTGGTTAATAGCATTGCTGGTTCTAAGGACACTCCAGAAAGTTTGTGAGTGCACAAGTGGTGGTTCATGGACTTGCTATATTATCCGCATGACTCTTCGATGGTGATTGTTTACCTGCACAGTTGCAATGGATGGCTGCTGGCCATCTCTACAAGGACTAGAGTGGGTCTGCACCTTTGGTGGCCCACCAATACCGTTACCTCTACAAGAATAGAATGGGTGTGCGCCTTTGGTGGCCCATCAATACCATAATCTCTACTAGAACTAC
The DNA here is from genome assembly GCF_023864275.1 of Schistocerca cancellata. Classification (NCBI taxonomy): domain Eukaryota; kingdom Metazoa; phylum Arthropoda; class Insecta; order Orthoptera; family Acrididae; genus Schistocerca; species Schistocerca cancellata. Next base: position 7,532,096 of record NW_026047099.1, on the reverse strand, counting down.
AGTGGGTCTGGACCTGTGATGCCCCACTAATACTCTACAAGAAATATTGTGGGTGGGCTCTGTGATGACCTACCTACCAATATTCTTAAAAACTTTGACTGAATCTGCTGTGGGTTTGCTCTGTTGTGGCCAATTACCTGTCTGCATTTCAAGAGTTAGCATTGTTTTTTCGTTGGAAGGACAACATTACTTCTTCAAGACTGCACAGAAATCACTACATCCATATGCACTCTCTTTTATTGCTCAGACTTGTGCATAAAACTATCATTCTTACTGTGATGAATGATCAGGATTGTCATTATGGACAGCGAGGACAATTTTTGCTGTTGACCAACACTGAATCAATAAGTGTGCGGATTTGATATCTTTGTTATTGTAATTATGAAAAATTTTATCAAATCAGTATTGTCCACTGGCCAAAACAATTTGTAAAATTTTTTTGTGGGGAGCATGGGGGCTATGTAAGTAAGCTGTTTAGGTTTTTATGTTGGTAACGCCACGTAGTGCTCTGTAAGAAAATCGCTGACTGCGCTGTGTGCAGTCTGTGGCTGGTTGGACTCATTGTTGGAATATTTGCTTGTGTAGTGTTGGGCTGTTCGGTGTGAACAGCGCGTAGCGTTGTGCAGTTGGACGTGAGCCGCCAGCAGAGGTGGATGTGGGGAAAGAGATGTCAGAGTTTTGAGATATTATTATGAGCAGACGATCTGGACGTGTGTCCGGCAGAAAAAGGAAATTTGTCAAACTGGATGTCACGAATTGATATATATATATATATATATATATATATATATATATATATATATATATATATATATATATAATGACTTTTGAACATTATTAAGGTAAATACACTGTTTGTTCTCTATCAAAATCTTTCATTTACTAACTATTTGCCTATCAGTAGTTAGTGCCTTCAGTAGTTTGAATCTTTTATTTAGCTGGCAGTATTGGCGCTCGTTGTGTTGCATTAATTCGAGTCACGAAGATATTTGCGAGGTAAGTGATTCATGAAAGGGATAAGTTATTGTTAGTCAGGGCCATTCTTTTGTAGGGAATATTGAAAGTCAGACTGCGTTGCGCTAAAGTTTTGTGTGTCAGTTTAGTGATGATCAGAATAAGTAAAGATAAAACTGTCTGAGTTTTTCTCAGCTGTTTGAAAATCAAATAATATAAGAGTTTTTCCAGCACTGCCATTTATAATATTCAAAGGGGAAATTTCAAAGGGACCAAACAGTGTGGTCATCAGTCCCATCGGATTAGGGAAGGAAGTAGGCTGTGTCCTTTCAAAGGATCCATCCTGGCATTTGCCTGAAGCAATTTAGGGAAATCACGGAAAACCTAAATCAGGATGGCCGGACGCGGGTTTGAGCCGTCATGCTCCAGAATGTGAGTCGAGTGTTCCCACCACCGTGCGGTTAAAGGCGCTTCAGTCTGGAACCGCGTGACCGCTACGGTCGCAGGTTCGAATCCTGCCTCGGGCATGGATGTGTGTGATGTCCTTAAGTTAGTTAGGTTTAATTAGTTCTAAGTTCTAGGTGACTGATGACCTCAGAAGTTAAGTCGCATAGTGCTCAGAACCATTTTTTTTTTGTTCCCACCACTGCGCCACCTCGCTCGGTCTACTGTCATGTTAGCGTATATATTGAAACATATCTGAGAGAGAAATTCTTTGAAATTTGTATGGTTCTGATACCGCCTGCTTTGAATACATTATCCGTGTGGCAAACCTTTTTGTGTTTCGCCAGATTGCCACTCTTTAACTTCATTTTTCTGCGGGATGTATTAGCCGGACGAAGTTTTGTGACAGACAGTTTTTTATCGCTGGCGTGTGAGGAGCGGCGCTGCGAAGCATGAGTCTGCAAATTTCGCTTCACCCAGTACACATAGGAAGTGCTTCATATTGTCATCACTATTGAATGAAAAAAAGCAGTCAGCAACATAATTGTATGCAAAATTTCGACGTAAGTGACAACACATACACTTTAAAAATTTGTCTCAATCGTTTGAAATCGTTGAGATACAATTAGAGCTAAACAGATAGTTTCTCACGTCATGTTTTGGTTGTAGGGAACAACTACCGTAAGGAATTTTCATAATACAGGGAATAAAAAATGAAAACTAATGTAAACTATAACAGAAACGTACTTAAAAGTGAACAAGCTGTCTGGTGATAAATCTGTTGTTTCTAAACCGGTAAAAAGTGTTTGTTGCTGTTATCTTCTCTGCAAGAATCAACCTGTACTTCTTGTTTTATGATATTTGTCACTCTCTTCTGGGCGGACTCACATAGCATAATCTGAGAAGCCCTCCACTGAAATGTTCTGTCTCAACCGCTTCAAGTGAATGAACAGATACTCCACGTTGTTCTTTTACGTCGACTATCGGCTTCTTACCTGGACTAGAATAGAGTGTATTTCAGTTGACACTATTTTTATTGCTCGTCAACAGTCAGTTTTATTGTGTGCATCCCTACTCACTGTAATTTAACTCGTTGCAGTAAAATCTCATAATCCATTAGTATTACTTGAGTAAGAACAACCAGATTTGGTTATAGCCACCGAAGTTAACCGTTGATGCCAATGCCTACAGGATCTGTGTACCCACAGTCTTCAGCATAATGAACGGTTTTAACACTTTACACTTGGCACAATCAACTGACGATTGTCATCCACTACCTGGCCACAATATGAGTTGCCACTACCCTGGAACACACAACTGCCATGAGCACTCGATTTAAAAACAAAATCGCTCGTGTAAAGCAGACTCAAATTTACAAAACGAGCCACGGATCTTGTCGAGGTGTGGTGGAAATATTTAGAAAAAAGAAGTTTATTTGCTGTATATTTCTCCTTTATGCGATACAAACAACATAAATTACATATCTGAAAAGTGTTTTCTGGCTATTAGTATTCAATCTCACATGTCATAAACAATATATATGTATGTTATATGTGAAATTATCGAATATGTAGTTCATCAAAATGTATGGAGTATAGCAGAATTTTGGTAAGCAGTACCTATGCCACTCAGAGTTTCTTCTCATGGTGGCTGGCTGTTCACATCTGTAATGTTTTCTATCAATTCACTGTTATATTATGTCACTTGTAGAATGTGCAGAAGTTTTATAGTTTCACTCCTGCTATAATAATATCTCTCCAGATAAAGAGTACTGTGGACACCCAATGTATTGTTGGCAATAATTAACCTGCAGTTGTTGTATGGAACCTTGAAAACAATTTGCCAAACATGGGGTAATGCAGATATTTGAGTGTCATTTTCCGAGATACGTGGGGATGTAATTCCAACACAACTTTCCAAAAAGGTCCTTCCTATTTGAAGGAAAACATGAGATCAAAACTATGGATGCTGTTGCTCTTCTGAATAGTGACACTTCTCCTGGTGGTTTTGCATTGAATGAACTGGCTTCATTTAAACATTCGAGACTGACAACATTTCATGTATACGGCATTTTTTCTGGTTATTATACTGGTGCTTTGCTTTCTAATTTTTGAAAGGTATTGTACTGAATGGAATTGATTGAACAAGTGGTTTACAAATGGCAGTATGTAGGCGCCAAAATGCAGTGAAAAGATTCTGGAAATGAATGTTTAATGATGCTGTTTGACTTGGGCCCTAAATGTGCTGTGACATTAACCAAAAACTGGCAGGCAGATGGAAATGTTTACATTTATTATCATTCAACATGGCAAATATAATATCAGGGCAAATTTCTCTAGACAGTGACGTGACTTAGTAATAGGGCATGGAGGAGGGGAGGCGAATACATAATGTCATCTCACCATTCGACATCGTCAGTGTCACTTGTTGTTATGTGTGGCTCTTGCGTAGTCAGCATGACGTGTTGACCTCCTTTCGCATCGTATGGCTGCAGATTGACAGTCAGCATGCTATAGCGCACATGTTGTGTGACTGTGAGGTCTGAATCCAGGACAGCACAACTCCTTTCTTGTTCCAGCCTGATGCCTCCACACAGAAAAAAGTTGGCTGGCAACTTCGTGCAAGACGCCTGTTGCCTGAAGTGATTTATTCTTAAAAGTGGTGTCACTTTGGTGTTTGTAGCAAATCACCACAAAATCTCCTAAATAAACAGACTGAGTCAGCCAGTGTAGCCTTTCTACAAAACTTCTTCACCTGCTTCCCAGTATAGAATAAACACCACTCCCTTTGGTAATAACAACATGCATACACTAATCCAACATGAAATACTAAAGTAAACTCCTCCCAAACAGTCCATGAAGGCCCAACAGTACCGACCAGCCGCTGAGTCATCCTCACAGGCGCCACTGGATGCGGATATGGAGGGTCATGTGGTCAGCACACTGCCCTCCAGGCTGTATGTCAGTTTGCGAGACCGGAGCCACCACTTCTCAGTCAAGTAACTCCTCAGTTTGTCTCACAAGGTTTGACTGCATCCTGCTTGCCAACAGCATTCAGTAGACTGGATGATCACCCATCCAAGTACTAACCCAGCCTGACAGCGCTCAACTGCGGTGATCTGGCGGTAACCAGCAGCCCAACATGAAATAGTGTATAAAATGTAATGACTTGCTGCAACTGACTATCAAAATTTAATATAATGTCCACTGTTGTTAGTTTTGTTCATCTATCTCTCATCATTAATTTCCTTACAGTGTATATCACAATAGTCATATAACAAACTCATTGTTTCATTTGTTTATCTTAATTCCAGTCAGTTCTAATATGATATGAATTGTAAGTAGTGGCAAGTGGCACATTTGTACTTTGTAAATTACTACTGTGTTATCAATGCATATGTTGAAAGAATCTCTGAGAGAGAAATTCTTTGACACTCTTATGGTTGTGATATCGCCATCTTTGTATACCTCTCCATGTGACAAAATTTTTTGATGTGTATGAATGGTGTTTACATTATATATACGAAAGGCTTCATATAGGCATGTTTTCGTTCCGCAGTGAAGCATATATAACACAAAGTGTTTCATATAGGCTTGCCTATGGAATGAAAACAGTCAGCATAGTAACATAAATTTCCACGTAAGTGAATAAGACATTTTTACTTTAATAATTTGTTTACATCGAAATCGTTGAGACACAATTACAGTTATACAATTTATCACATCGTATTTTAATTGCAGAGGGCAACAAAGCTCAGGAATTTTCATCAAATGGGGGGAATAAAAAATGATCTGATGTTGAACTTGTCAGTTCGAAATCTGTAACGGTGCTATTCATGCAAATGAATAGCGTTCTAAAAAGTGACTGTTAGCTGTTACCTTCCCTGCAAAAATGTATTTTGTACATAGCCATGGACTCGAAATGTCAGTTTTCGACAAAATAGCAAACAAGAAGTGATTCAGAATTTACAGTTCCTGGAGAAAGGGAAAGCCTAGTCTTTGCGTTAACAGTAACGTTTATTTGTTTGCGTGGACATCATCCAGAGTAAGCACAGAAATATTCGTTTTGTAAATAAAAGCCACCTTTCCTTGCTGCAGTGTATTTTATTTCTTCCAGGAGCGTTTCGCCTTTTCCTGTAAGGCGTTTTCAGTGGCACCTACAATGATGCAGTTTTGTTTTGATATGCGGTATACATTGACTATAAAATATTTAACGTCTCCTTTTTTATGTAAATAAGTGATTACTTACAGTTCTTCGCGCTTTTGGTTGGCATCTGCGTTTTCTCTCATCTGGTCACAAGCTGGGCACCCCACTTTAACTTCATTTACAAAACATATCCTCGTTTTCAAGTTACAAACTTTTTTCTTCGCAATTTTCATGTTGTTCACCCCATATTGCTGTGGACCACTATTAGTCCTTTGTCACTAGTAGTAGATATTTTACCGAAAAATGTGATTTAAAGTCGTAGCTACCGTGTGTTCACTTTATGGCTCAACCTGTTTGATTTGCTTACGTACATGTTGCCAGCGCAACGAAGTGTATGCTGAAAACTAGCACCTGTTCATTTCAGTTCTGTTTATAGCTATACATGTGTGTGTGTGTGTGTGTGTGTGTAAGAGAGAGAGAAAGAATATATATACATATAGGTTATTATCTATGTGTGTGTGTATTGTGTGTGTGTGTGTGTGTGTGTGTGTGTGTGTGTGTGTGTGTGTTTGTGTGAGACTGTAAAAAAAGATATCTGCAATATAATAACCAACATGAAAACATAACACATAAACAACACAAAACAGAATGTGTAACACGCAGAAAGGTAAGAAAAAAATTTCAGATTGAAAATGTCATCATTTAAAAGGCAGACAAAGGAAACACAATAGTACTTATAGACAAAGAACAATACCTTGAATAAGCATGACAGTTCATTTCACACACGACCGTTATAAAATTAAGACACAACAAACAGATAACAGACAAAAGTAAAAATGCTGTGAAAAATATAGACATCATACTGGATAAAACAGATAATCCCTCTACATCTGTCCTCCAAAGCCAAGCAAAGATACCGGAACCAAATCTCCGTGTGAGCTTACAAGCCTGCAGGATGGCTGTTAAAATTACTGCCTGTAAATTTCAAAGTACAAGAAGACAGAACCATTAAAAACGCCACTGAGCTAATATAACAAATAAAAGATAAAAAAATCCCAAACACAGCAACACTCTTATCATCTGAAAAAAATCATGTATTCCAACATACCAGCACCAGAAACAATAGACTACATAGATAAGAAACTGAAAACATTAATAAAGCTCATAGCAGAACAATATTACTTCCAGTTCAATAACAAATTTAATTAAAAGAAGTTGGGTTACCAATGGAATCCCCAGTTACCGACCCTTAGCTAATATTTTTATAAACTGCGTTGAACAGATCACTTTGACAAAAATAGTAGCAAAATTAATAAAATATATTATACTGTTTCAGGTACATGGATGACATCCCCTTTTTAATAGACAAACCACAAACAAAAATTAAACAATTGCAAACTGACATTAACCAGGTACATAAAAATATAAAATTTACAATTGAAAGAGAACATAACAACCAAAGAAATTTTCTGGATCCAACAATAAAAAACAAAACAATAAGCATAAGTTTCAATTGTACTGTATACAAACAGCAAATGACATTATTGTTCCTCTACTCTCAAACCACCCACATTCACAAAAGCAAGCAGCACATCAACACATGCTCCACGTACTCAATACAGTGCCACTCAAGAAATAAAACCACCAGAACGAACGTGACATAATAATGCAGATAGCCAAACACAATGGTTACAATAGTAACATAGTTACAAAACTTAACAACAAAATTAAAGCTAAAATAAGAACAGAAACCACAAAATCACAGACAGCAACACACCAGAATCAAACACAATCACAAAGACTCAGTACCACAACAACTAAACAGAATAATCAGGAAAATATAAAACACAAGTAGGCACACAGTGACATACAAACACAAAGTCACACTTAAAATCACCAACATATTAAAAAGACAATGCATACTCAACAAACAATTCTATCAAAAATACACTCAAAAATTAACAAAAGACATAGATATATACAGGAAAACAGGTATATATCAATTCCAGTGTAACACTTGTCACGGCAAATAAATAGGACAAATAAGCAAAACATTTGATTTCAGGCACAAAAAACACATTAGAGCCAAGAAGTATAAGAAAAACCACTCCACATTTGCAGAACAACTAAAAGAACACAATCAGAAACCAACTTCTACAGAGGAAGACACGAAAATAATTATAATTAACAATAAAAAACCTCTGAACACTGCAGGAAATATACCATACACAAAAAACCAAAGCAGAAAATAAACCATGTTGAATGATCAAGTGCACATAACAAGCAACTCATCGTTTAAACTAATAGAAAAAATAATGGTATAACACTTCAACAGAGGATTATTATCATAATAATAACACTATACAACCACTTTCCCATTATTTGTCCGCAAAACCATCCACAAAACATTTAAACCAGAACTCAGGTCAGCTGAACACCAAAACTTCCAACCACTCTGTGGCAGATCTTACTTTATATTCAACTTTTGTAACTTGCACTGAATAACCCCCCTCCCCCAAAAAACCACACAGATAATAATCTATATATACACAAATCCTTTCTTCCTCTCTTACCCATGCACACACACACACACACACACACACACACACACGGGCATATATAAACTGAAATGAATAGGTGTTAGTTTTCAGCATATAGTTCGTTAGATAGGCAACAGGTACATACACAAACCAAACAGGATGAGACACATGGTAGTTACGAGTTTATATCACAATTTTCGGTAAATTATCTACAACTAGTGACAAATGACAAATAGTGTTTCATAGCAGTAAGGGCAAACAATATAGAAATTGTGAAGTTCGTAACACGAAAACGAGGTTCTGTTTTTTAAATGAAGTTATAGTGCGATCTCCAGCATGTGACCAGATTAGAAAAAACCCAGATGCTAACCAAAAACGCAAACAACTTATTTACATAAACAAGGAGATGTCAACTGTTTTACAATCTACGTATATCGATTATCAAAACAAAACCGTATCATTCTAGATGCCACTTGATATGCCTTAAAGTAGAAGGCGAAACGTGTCTGGAAAAAATCAAATGCGTTACAGCGAGGAAAGCTGTTGTTATTTACGAAACGAATAACATCAGTAAAAGAAACTTGTGACCACATCGAAAATGTCAGTAACGTTGAGGAGAAAAATAGACATGGATATTAGTCTGTATTTAAAAAGGAAATAACTCACAAGTGATAAATTACAGATGCTGTATATGCTACTTTTAAATGTTATTGATGGGTATGAATGCATATATTGTTTTAGGAAAATAAATTTTGACGTGCTCCAGTATTTGGAGTGCATCTTTCTTGTTTTTTTGTTCTCAGTATTGTGGAGAAGTTACCGAACAGCCTTTGTCACGATCATCCACTACAAATGCTGAGTCTGTTACTAATATACTCTATTACTACTGGTAATTCCTTACCTCTATTTTCATACATGAAATTTCTGTGAGGGAGATCGTCTTCCATAGCATCACATTCACAGCATACACATCACACTCTACAAATATTTTTCGGTGGCAGCATATACAGGGTGTTTCAAAAATGACCGGTATATTTGAAACGGCAATAAAAACTAAACGAGCAGCGATAGAAATACACCGTTTGTTGCAATATGCTTGGGACAACAGTACATTTTCAGGCGGACAAACTTTCGAAATTACAGTACTTACAATTTTCAACAACAGATGGCGCTGCAGTCTGGGAAACTCTATAGTACGATATTTTCCACATATCCACCATGCGTAGCAATAATATGGCGTAGTCTCTGAATGAAATTACCCGAAACCTTTGACAACGTGTCTGGCGGAATGGCTTCACATGCAGATGAGATGTACTGCTTCAGCTGTTCAATTGTTTCTGGATTCTGGCGGTACACCTGGTCTTTCAAGTGTCCCCACAGAAAGAAGTCACAGGGGTTCGTGTCTGGCGAATAGGGAGGCCAATCCACGCCGCCTCCTGTATGTTTCGGATAGCCCAAAGCAATCACACGATCATCGAAATATTCATTCAGGAAATTAAAGACGTCGGCCGTGCGATGTGGATGGGCACCACCTTGCATAAACCAAGAGGTGTTCGCAGTGTCGTCTAAGGCAGTTTGTACCGCCACAAATTCACGAAGAATGTCCAGATAGCGTGATGCAGTAATCGTTTCGGATCTGAAAAATGGGCCAATGATTCCTTTGGAAGAAATGGCGGCCCAGACCAGTACTTTTTGAGGATGCAGGGACGATGGGACTGCAACATTGGGGCTTTTCGGTTCCCCGTATGCGCCAGTTATGTTTATTGACGAAGCCGTCCAGGTAAAAATAAGCTTCGTCAGTAAACCAAATGCTGCCCACATGCATATCGCCGTCATCAATCCTGTGCACTATATCGTTAGCGAATGTCTCTCGTGCAGCAATGGTAGCGGCGCTGAGGGGTTGCCGCATTTGAATTTTGAATGGATAGAGGTGTAAACTCTGGCGCATGAGACGATACGTGGACGTTGGCGTCATTTGGACCGCAGCTGCAACACGGCGAATGGAAACCCGAGGCCGCTGTCGGATCACCTGCTGCACTAGCTGCGCGTTGCCCTCTGTGGTTGCCGTACGCGGTCGCCCTACCTTTCCAGCACGTTCATCTGTCACGTTCCCAGTCCGTTGAAATTTTTCAAACAGATCCTTTATTGTATCGCTTTTCGGTCCTTTGGTTACATTAAACCTCAGTTGAAAACTTCGTCTTGTTGCAACAACACTGTGTTCTAGGCGGTGGAATTCCAACACCAGAAAAATCCTCTGTTCTAAGGAATAAACCATGTTGTCTACAGCACACTTGCACGTTGTGAACAGCACACGCTTACAGCAGAAAGACGACATACAGAATGGCGCACCCACAGACTGCGTTGTCTTCTATATCGTTCACATCACTTGCAGCGCCATCTGTTGTTGAAAATTGTAACTACTGTAATTTCGAAAGTTTGTCCGCCTGAAGATGTACTGTTGTCCCAAGCATATTGCAACAAACGGTGTATTTCTATCGCTGCTAGTTTAGTTTTTATTGCCGTTTCAAATATACCGGTCATTTTTGAAACACCCTGTAGAAAAAGTGACCACTTGTGACACATGAGCATCATATAGTACAGGAACAATGTGCGAGGAAAACTGCAATAGACTCACTTGCCGGTAGTAGTCAACTTACAAAAGAGATTGGCTCACGTCAACACTCTCTTGTTACGCCCTGACCAACAGCCATATGATGTGCAGGTGGTGGAGGTGCACGGGGGCGACCACGCGCAGATGGCACTAGCGGCTCTGGGGCACGCGTTTGCTCGCCGGAGGCCGCGGGGTCACGCTTGGGTGCCTCGCCTCGTGCTCTTCGGGCCCGAATGTGCTGGGCTGCACTGGCACCAGGAGCGACTCAGCTACCAGTTCGGCCTTTGCCCCATCGACTTCCTCAGTCTCCTCAGGGAGGTAAGCCTGCCCCGTCCAACTCCAGCCTGCTGCTCTATTAGGTGTTACACAAAATAATGTGGCACTTGTGCAGAAGAGCGTCTTTCACCTGAGCGCTGGTCGAGACTTCTTCAGTATGCCGAAGGGCAGGTCACCTTAGTTGACTGCCACCTTCTAACCAGCGCGTTTTCACGCTTCTCGTTGCTATCTCGTCACTATACTACATGGCACCGCAGTGTCCGAGCGCTACAGGTGCAGGGAAAATACCGTTATCTATCTGCATTAGATTAAAATCAGAAGAGGCAAACTAGGAAGTAAAAAATCTCGTTGAAGCTATACTCCAGAGGGACAGCTATTTGAAATCATACAGTACAGGCAATGAAAAAGGGATAATGGAAACACGCCTGCAAGTACTTGCGTAGGCTACACTGCTTTGGAAAAATGTGAAGGAAGCGGATGAAAACTTTATTTTGAGTCAGTATTGCTAAACAGGTTGTCTGGAGCTTAATAAAGTGAAGCCCCAAGGAGACTGGTATAGGTATCCGTATACAAATACAGAGGTACGTAAACAGGCAGAATACCGTGCTGCGGTCGGCAAGGCCTATATAAGACAAGAAGTGTCTGGCGCATTTGTTGGATCGGTTACTGCTGATACAATGGTAGGTTATCTAGGTTTACGTGAGTTTGAATGTGGTGTTATAGTCGGCGCACGAGCGATGGGACACAGTATCTCCGAGATGGCGATGGGGATTTTCCTGTATGACGATTTCACGAGTGTACCGCGAATATCAGGAATCTGGTAAAACATCGCTGTGGCCGGAGAAGGATCCTGCAAGAACGCTACCAACGACGACTGAAAAGAATCGTTCAACGTGACAGAAGTGGAACCCTTCCTCAAATTGCTGTAAATTTCAATGCTGGGACATCAACGAGTGTCAGCATGCAAACCATTCAATGAAACATCATCGATATTAGCTTTCGGAGCTTTCGTTTATCCCCGGTGTCTGCATGACACAAAGCCTCGCCTAAGCCCGTCAACACTAACATTGGACTGTTGATGACTGGAAACATGTTGCCTGGTCGGACGAGTCCCCTTTCAAATTGTATCGAGCGGATGGACGTGTATGGGTAAGGAGACAACCTCATGAATCCATGGACCATGCAGGTGAGCAGGGCACTGTTGAAGTTAGTGGAGGCTCTGTAATGGTGTGGAGCGTGTGCAGTTGGAGTGATATGGGACCCCTGATAGGTCTAGATACGACTCTGACAGGCGATATGTATGTAAGCATCCTGTCTGTTCATCTGCATCCATTCATTTCCATTGTACATGCCGACGGACCTGGGCAATTCCAGCAGGACAATGCGACATCGTACACGTCCAGAATTGGTACAGAGTGGCTTCAGGAACACTATTCTGAGCTTAAACACTCCCGCTGGCCACCAAACTCCGCAGACATGAACATTATTGAGCATATCTGTGATGCCTTGCCATGTACTGTTCAGAAGAGATCTCCATCCCCTCGTATTGTTATGGGTTTATGGACAGCCCTGGAGTGTTCATGATGTCAGTTCCCTCCAGCACTACTTCAGACGTTATTCGAGTCAATGCCACGCCGTGTTGTGACACTTTGCTCGCGGGGGCTCTAAATGATATTAGGCAGGTGTAGCAGTTTGTTTGACTCTTCAGTGTACCATTTCCATGTGACGCTTGTTCTTTGTTTTATGTTGTCCTCTGTGTATGTAACTTTTCCTGTTTTGGTATTCTTGTGACAAACTGATGACAGTGAACATCACATCTTCCGAATTATTGTTCATACTAACATAACCTGTTAATACAATTATTTACAGTCTTAATACTTCGAACTTACAGATTGTGTGCACATATAACAAAATCGAGCTACCTCCAGAGCGAAGTCCAGTGCAAGACGCAGAGAATCTTCCCTTGTATCTAATGGGGCAGCACCCAGCGGCAGCCAGGTTTTAGCGGACATGCACCTTCTGGCGAGCCAGCATCAGTGTCGCCAGGAGATGACACAATGCGCTGACAAAACCGAAGGACACACTGTGCAATCTTTCTCAAACGACTTTACAGAAAGTGTTTTGTAGCAAAATCATATTTTTTCATTACTTGTAGCTTTATATGTCAGCTCCATGACGAAGAGCCTGTCATTTTGTTAATGGTAGAGTTATTGTGTATTTTGCGATTAAATAACACACTGCACGAAATTTGTATGGCTTAGAGTGAAAAAGACAGGACAATAGTACGAAAGCTGTGTCGATATTGGCCTATTGATTTATAACCATCTGTCACTGCTATCGCCCCCAAAGTCACTGCCTGGCTACCACTCTTTTCGAAGCCAACTGTCTTTCGTATACATTGTGGTTTGTTATCCTATTGGTTGGTTGCCAAGTGTGAGTGTTAATTTTGGATATTTATTGCAAAATTTACCACCAATTTTGGATGAGCTTTTATCATAATAACTGGGAAAAGATAAGGCTGTTTATTTAGCATCATCAGAATAAAGTATTACTCAATTTACCATCCTTATTACTATAATTTTTATGCAATTAGGATGCCTTTATTACCCTCTGTTCCTTACCTCTATCATTTGTTACTCAGTAAGGTTACCATGGATCCTTATCAACCGAATTTATTACTCAATATGTCGTGTAAGATGCCTTTATGACATATCACTCAAACATGGTGGTGCAATGATTTTTCGCTTCCATTCTCATGACGTCACTATGGACAGAGCCCTGTATGAAATGGCGAGAAATTAAAAAATACAAGTGAGATGTCAATATCTTTAATAGTTTCAAGTTGTATCGATTATTTACTTAAGCAGTTAATAACACTTGCAACACTTAACAAGATAAGTTGATGGCAGTTCAAAATGGTTCAAATGGCTCTGAGCAGTAAGGGACTCAACTTCTGAGGTCATCAGTCCCCTAGAACTTAGAACTACTTAAACATAACTAACCTAAGGACATCACACATATCCATGCCCGAGGCAGGATTCGAACCTGCGACTGTAGTGGTCACGTGGTTCCAGACTGAAGCGCCAGAACCGCACGGCCACACCGGCCGGCGTGGATGGCAGTATTTTTGAGACCTTTGCAAGTTGCAAGTCACAAGACTTGTTACAATAATATTTTTATGAGTTTGTACCTATGTGGCCAATATACCCATCTATTATAAAGCGCTAAACGATCAAGGCCACCGCAGTCTTATCTATCTTTCACAGCCAATCCTGACTTATGATCCCTAACTTCCACTCGGGTGTGTAGGTGCAGAATGTGTATTTCGTTCAGCATCGTCACACATTCTGGTTGCAAATTGCAGAAGTAATCATCATTTTTATCTGTTTCCCGTCTTTCCCTTAGTTGCTCTAAAATTGTAGAGGTATGTACCGTCTATGCAACCAAATGTAGGTAGTTTGTTTACCGCCATACGCGTTTCTCTTCCTTTAATTGGGAAGCAACATCAGTAGCGATATCAAACGCTGTTAACACATGTGTGTGGTCCTGGAGATGTATTTGTTAGTTTTCACACTGCAGCTGGCCGATATCTGGGCGTTGTTTCATCCACACTTGTCACATCGTATGTTTCACTTTCACTTTCCATTTGATGATCAACATATCGCATGTTTCGCTTTCAAATACCATTTCGTGATCAACATATGTTGATCGCCAAATGGAAAGTGAAACATGCGATGTGGCAAATGTGGATGAAAGAACGCCAGAAATCGGCCAGCTGAAATATGAAAACTAACAAATAGATCTCCATGTGCACACACATGTGTTAACAGCGCTTGAAGTCGCCACTGATGATGCTTCCCAAATAAAAGAACCAAAACGCCTATGGTAATAAACAAACTGTCTTCATTTAGTTGCATAGCCGGTACATACCTCCACGAATGGAGAAGTAATGTTAAGATCTCACCAAGAGACTAGGCAATCAGGAAGCGAATGCCGATATGTCAAGAACAACAAAGTACATCTGAAAGAGCCAACCTGTTCACAACAAATCACACTATGCTAGCCTTACATCATGGATCAGTCAACTCAAGCGAACAGGAAAATTTGGTTTTCTGCCGATAGACCGCGTAGTACTTGCACCATATTTCGACAGCGTAACAAGGAATCCTCATCAGATGCCATCTCATGTTGGTCCAGTGACTCCCATCCCAGCACACTCCACGGAGGTGGAGGGCGGGCGGGCCTTAGCATAGGTCGCAGTGTTCCTATTTTGCAGTCAATGGATGAGGGTTTGTTATTCTGTTTTGTACCCGTATTTTTTTGCATGTAGTGGTGAGGTAATGAGGGGTTAAACTTATGTGCCCCTATTGGGAATGCTGGAGCAGTTGCAAGGAGCAGTTCTGACATCGTCTTACGGCCAAGAGAAAATCTCCAAAAACCTGGCTATAACTGTTGCTGTCTCGATCTATGTGTCTCACATATATGGACATGAGCGGAACAGAATAGAGCAACTGTCCACGTACCAATAGTTCATTCGAACAAGCAGGTACCGGACCGCCATTGTCGTCCATCCTGCTAGAAGAAAGCATTCTGAAACATCGACAATTCCAGGTGTATGTGGTCGAGAAAAAAATCCCACATCCAGTTGTGCTTGTAAGAGGAATTACATTCATAAACAATTTAAAGAGTAATCCTGGCAAAGGCATAAGCCAGCCAGTGGCATCCGGTAACACTCGAAACATTCAAATTAAAAGCGGCAGCTGATGCGGCAACAGACATCGGGTCTGTACTCGGTAGACATAAACGTGCCGCTGAATCAAAACAAGGCGCGGCACTTAACAGGAGAAGGAAAAATGGCTTCATGTATAACCTTGTATTTAATAATTATCAATGTGGTAACGGAAACCCGAACTGGCACATCAGGACACGTAATGCATGGGGGAAGAACCGAGTAAATAACGCACGTCCACTACATCTAAACAACACGAATACAGGAGACAGCTGAAGGCCCAGTAATTACAATCACAAGAACTAATATGACTACGAAATCTTCCGCGACGGAGTCCTTGCATAAAAAGTTCTCGGTTTACTTGCAGCGTCAAATCTGGATAAAATCCTGAGCTTTCGATGACTACTTCCATCATCTTCGTCAGGAGAAAAACTGACTGTCGTGGACCGTTTTTTTTTTCTTTATTGTTATTTTAACACCTTACATAAAAAGGTGGGCCGGCAGCGCCAATAGTACGCCGCTCTTCGGCCACAGACAGTACAAATAGAATCAAGGCAGACACGGAAACACAAAACATAACTGTGGACAAAAACAGTAGCCACAATAGCAAAAAACACAAAGCCGTTCACAGGCGTAGAAAATTAAAAAACTGTCAGCACTGTACACGAACACTGATGATTGAGATGAGACACGTGAACGATGGAGCGTGGACGGCGGAAACACTAAAGCACTAACACGACGACACACACACAGAACCGATGGCGATGATCTCTGGCGCGTGAATGCTCACGTGACGTGTGCGTGTCCGGGGACCTTCCAAAAGGGGAAAGGTGGGGGAGGAGGGAGAGGGGAGGGTGTAGATGCCAGTGGCAGATGGGGGGGAGGAAAGAAGTTATGGGGGGAGGTGAAGCACAGGGGGAGGAGGGGGGAGGAAGGGAGGAGGGAGAGAAGGGAGAGACGGTGCTCTAAGGAAAAAACACAGGATGTGGAAGATGAGGATCAAAGTTGGTAGGAGGGGTAGAAGGAGGGGTGAGGGCATCATAAGGGAGGGGGAGTTGGCGGAAGTCACCTTGGGCGAGGGTATAGAGAGTGAAGAGATGGAGAGCAGGTGGGATGTGGAAATACAGGCGCAGCAGCAGACGGGACTGGGAGAGGATGGGAGAGACAAGTGGGTGAGGGGGGTCAAGTTCACAGGAGGTGTAGACGATCCGTATCCGTTCGAGGGAAAGGAGGAGGTGTGGGAACGGAATAAGGTCATACAGGATCTGCGTGAGAGAGGGGAGACGGATGCGATAGGCGAGGCAGAGAGCATGGCGTCCTAGGATTTGAAGGGATTTGTAAAAGGTAGGAGGGGCAGAGATCCAGGCAGGGTGGGTGTAGCAGAAGATAGAGCGGATGAGGGATTTATAGCTATGGAGGATGGTGGAGGGGTTCAGACCCAATGTAGGGCCAGAAAGGACCTTGAGGAGATGTAGTTGGGAGCGTGCCTTGGCTTGGATTGTCCACAGATGGGGGGTCCAGGAGAGGCGACAGCCAAGGTGCTTGAGGGTGGGGGTGAGGGCGATAGAACGGCCATAAATGGTACTATAGAAATCAAGGAGACGGAAGGAAGGGGTGGTCTTGCCTACAATGATCGCCTGGGTCTTAGAAGGATTGACCTTGAGCTACCACTGGTAGCACCAAGTGGTGAACCGGTCAAGATGGGACTGGAGAAGGTGTTGGGAATGTTGCAGGGTGGGGGCGAGGGTGAGGAAGGCGGTGTCATTGGCATACTGGAGAAGGTGGTCGGGGGGTTTAGGCGGCGGCATATCCGCCGTGTACAGAAGACAGAGAAGAGGGAGAGGACGGAACCTTTGGGCACACCGGCGGAGGGGTAGAAGGTGTAGGAATCCGTGTTATGGATGGTGACATAGGAAGGACGTTGGGAAAGAAAGGACCTGATCAGACGGATGTAATTGATAGGAAGGGCGAAGGTTTCGAGCTTGAAGAGGAGACTGGAATGCCATACACGGCCGTAAGCACGCTCAAGGTCGAGGGAGAGGAAGATGGCGGACCGACGGGAGTTGAGCTGTTCGGAGAGGAGATGAGTAAGGTGAAGGAGAAGGTCATCAGTAGAAAAGGACTGTCGAAAGCCACACTGGGTAGTGGGAAGGAGGCGGTGCTGTCGGAGATGCTGGTGGATGCGTTGGGTAATGATGGATTCCAGGACATTGCTGAAGACCGAGGTAAGGCTGGTGGGACGATAGGAGGAGTCAGCGGATGGCAGTTTGTCAGGTTTAAGGAACATTAGGATATGCGAGGTTTTTCACAGGTTGGGGTAGTAGCCGCTGGACAAGACCACATTATAGAGCCTGGCCAGGGTAGAGAGGAAGGAGGTGGGAGCTTCACGGAGGTGGCGATAGGTAACATGGTCATGACTGGGAGCGGTGTTGTGTTTCGTGTGGAGTGTAAGGTTGATATCGAGAGTGGTGATGGGGGGCATTGAGTTCATTGTGTGTAATGTTGTCCAAGTACTGGAAACCAGGAGCGAGTGGAGGGACAGAGGTGTCAGTTCGATCGTGGACATCTGGGAAGAGGGAGTAATCGAACTGGGGATCGTCAGGGAGGGTAAAGAGATCGGAAAGGTAGGAGACAAAGTGATTGGCCTTACTAAGGTTGTCAGGGAAGGTTTGGTCATCATGAGAGGACGACATCTGGAGTGGTTTTGGATGCAGGGCAGGTGTGCTGGGGAATGGGAACGAGGTCGCCTTGGAGGGAGGAGAGGAACCGATGCCACCGCCGTAACTGGGCGACGGAACGACTATGGATGTTGAGGTGGGCGGCGATCACGTAGGTGGAGAAGGTGCAGACGATGTGGGAAAGGAAGTCAAAAGGAATAGGGGCGTTAGGGCGGACATAGATGGTGGCAAAGATGATGGTAAGGCCAGGGAAGAAGAGACTAAGGATCAGGTGTTGTGTGGGGTTGGGAAGGAGGGGTTGGAGCCGAACAGGGATTTGGCGGTGGTGGCTGATGGCTACTCCACCTCGTGCTATCGGGAGGGGATTGCCGGAGTGGTGAAGGAGGTAGGGCGAGGCGTGTACGGTGTGTTGGGGCTGAAGAAACCGTTCATTGAGGAGGAAGGCATCCACGCGATGGCTTGTGAGTATGTGCAGGAGGAGGTTCTTATTTGCTGGAAGGGATCGGATGTTAGTGAACAAGATATGGTGCTGTTGCACCATGACAGGAATTAAGACAAGGGTGTCAAGGTGGGAGAAGGTGAAGTGGTCTTGGTTATGGGGGTAGGTGGCATAGGTGTTAAGGTGGAAGATGGATCGGGCAGCAAGGGATATCTGCTGGAGGGTGTGAGGGCGCTGGAACAGGTGGACTTTCTGGAGGACGATGGTTACAAACCTGATGATGTCATTGGCAGTGGTAGGGGGACAGAGGGAGTTGCCAGGAGGGGTGGGGGTGTCCAGAGGGCGGACAGGGATGGTGAGTTCAGGAGTGGTGGGGGGGGGGTCGGGCCTTGCATTTCTGGGAGTAAGTGGGACACGAGAGGTTGCAGGTGTTGCAGGAAGGAGGAGACTGGAGGTTGGGGCACTGCTGGAGAAAGTGCACCTGTTTACAGTGCAGGCAGATGGGGGCCTCACGGCACTCAGATGTTGGGTGTGCGTTGTAGTGCAGACACCTCTGGCAGCAGAGGGATTGAGGAGGGGAACGGGAGGGGTCGACTTCGTACTGAACGGAATCTTGGCGGGAAGTGAGGAGGGAGATGGGGGCACCGGGAAAGTGCTGGCGGAAGAGCAGGGCGAGGGTCCGGGCTTCGAGGAGTGTGGGATCTGGACGGGACAGGAGCTATTTCTAGGAGGAGGGTGAGGAGGAAGAGGAGGTGGTAGAAGGGACAGGCAAGGAGACATCCATGGCATCCATGGGGGTGGGAGGAGGAAGAGGCTGGGACTTTTTGGGAGTTGAGGAGGCAGGGGTACCACTGAGACGTTTAACCACTACAGAAGGATGAAAGGGGGCATGGGGGATGGGAGCAACAGGGAGATGGCGGGAGGTGGCGGGTCTTTTTGCGGGCACTGGTACTGGCGACAGTGAAGGCGACGGTGAAGGCGATGATGAAGGTGATGGTGACAGTTGTGCATGAGCCGTGGCCCTCCTGGCCACCACCCTGGCGGGTGCCACTGGGACAGTGACAACAGCGTGAGGGAGGGGAGGGAAGGGATCAGAGGAGGAGGCTAAGGGGAAAGGAGTCGAGGACGGGGCGACGAAAAGTGCAGGAGAGGGAAGGTTGAGAAGTGGGGGGATGGAATGAGGGGCTGGGGACTGGGAACACCACGTAATCGTGGTGGCGGTGGCGAACGGTGATGTATAGATGACAGTGGTGGTGGTGGATGTGGTGGTGGGCTTAGTCATGATTACAATGGGAAAAGAACAGGACAGGACTGGACAAAACGAAAGAAGAAAACAAGTAACTCACGAAGACGGACGAAGAAGACGGACGAAAACGGACGAAGACGGACGAAACGCTGACCGGGGCTGAAGCCCCATTCCGCTGCCGCTAAAGGGAGGCGACCACAGAGGCTGCTGGGCTGCTGGGCTGCTGGGCTGCTGGGCTGCGCCGCCGCTGCTGGCTGGACCACTGCTGCTGCTGCTGGCTGGACCGCTGCTGCTGCTGGCTGTATTGCTGGCTGACTGACTGGCTGGCTGGCCCTGGAACACCTAACACTATGAAAAGTGGCTTTGCCGCTGTCGAAGGGCGGTACTGTTTCGGGTTACCGCTGGAGATGGTCGTGGACTGGTGAGGCCCCTGCTTTTATAAGCAGTGGACGGTTTCTCATTGGCTGGATGACGCTACCGTGAAAACGGCGCGTGCAGAGGTGGCGGCCTCTATATCCATAGATTTTGTTTGCGCACTTTATCCAGCGTTGCTTCCAGCGCCATACATCGCAACAGGCAGAGAACTGTGATGAATGTAAGACGTCTCCCTCTGCGCTCTTTCTTTATCAACTGCGCTCTTCCATGCATTGCTGAGTGCATAACCGGAGTGCCGGACGGTGTGGTTCTAGGCGCTTCAGTCTGGAACCACGTGACAGCTACGGTCGCAGGTTCGAATCCTGCCTGGGGCATGGATGTGTGTGATGTCCTTAGGTTAGTTCGCTTTAAGTAGTTCTAAGTTATAGGGGACTGATGACCACAGATGTTAAGTCCCATAGCGCTCAGAGCCATAACCAGAGTCTTTGTTGAAATTATTTTCACATAGTCTAATATCAACTGCTTCCCTGATGACAGAGTCCCAATAGTTTGAAGCGTGAGCACATATTCTTCTTTCATCGAATAAAATCTTATGTTTATTTAACATACTGTGCTCAGCCACCGTTGATTTTTCTAGATACCTGTATTTCAGGTGACACTGATGTTCCAAAAAGCGATCGCCAACAGTTCTTATAGACTGCCCAACATAATTTTTGCCACACTCTCAAGGAATGCTGTAAATTCCCGGTGCTCTCAGGCCGAGATTATCTTTCACGGGTCGCAACATTTCATTAATCTCCCTGGCGCTGCAAGCAATGCTGGATAAAGCGCGCAAACAAGATCTATGAACATAGAGGCCACCATCTCCGTACGCGCTATTTTCACCGTGACGTCATCCAGACAATGAGAAGCTGTCACCTGCTTATAAAAACGGAAGCCTCATCGGTCCACGAGTCCTTTACACTTCCCGCAAACTTGCTCTCCCTCACCCGCTTGTCTCACCCATCCTTTCCCACTCCTGTCTGCTGCCACGCCTGTACTCTCACATCCGACCCGCTCTCCTTCTCGCCACACTACATACCCTTGACCAAGGTGGCTTCCGTCAAATCCCCCTCCCTGATGATGCCCTCGTCTCCTCCATATACCCCTCCTACCAACTTTGATCCTCCCCCTTCCTCCCCCTGTGTTTTCCTCTAGGGCACCCTCTTTTCTATCGCTCCCTCCTCTCTTCCTCCCTCCCACCCCTCCCCCCTCACTGGGCTTCCACATACCACCCTACCCCCTCCCCTCCCTTCTCAACCCTGGCATCAACCCCCTCCCCCTCTCCCTCCTACCCTCAGCTTTTCCATCTGGCAGGCTCCCGCCTTTTTTGTGTGAACTGTGCGTCTTCGTGCACTGGAGATAGTTGCTGCAGCGCTCGTGTTTGTCGTCTCATCGGAGCATCAGTGTCTCTCCATCCGAGCTCCTCTGTTCACGTGTGACATTCTGTATTCACCGTTGTGTGAAGTGTTGAACGTCTTTTTTATCCGAGCAGTACGTAGGTGAACGACTTAACTTATTTTTACTATATTTGTCTCCCGTTTTTGTCCTCCCTGTATGTTTGTTTCTCTGTATTCCTGTTATACTGTGTGTCTTTTGTATGGCCGAAGAGCGGCGTAAATAGGCCACTGCCAGCCTACCGTTTTTGTAAGTTATCAAAATGACAATAAAGAAAAAAAAAGAAACGGTCTACGACAGTCAGTTTTACCCATGACGAAGATGCGGCAAGTAAACCGAGAACTTTTTACGTAATCACAAGAACTGGTCGGAACCGAGCAACCAAAACTGGTCGCCGACTCAAAACCAAGTCGTTCGCAAGGTGGAAGTGAAGGTTAGTCACGATCCACTCGCCCCAAACGGATCAAAAGCTTGATGCGACTGAACCTAGCCCTACAGTGCATGTTGCGGGATGGGATGACGACAATAGCTGCAATAACAGCGTAAACATTTAACAATACAATGGAAGTTTTACATGTTCGAGAGGAATTATGTAGTGACATTAGTGCATGTAAGGAATAAATGGAAGAGATAGTGCTAGCCGCTGTCACTGTGATTGTGGAAGGAAGTCCGACTATTGTTACTGCGGACACAGCTGCCATGACAAAAGTTACAGATAAAATCTTTTATAATAAAATTAGTGAGGAAAAGTGTATATCACCTTATCAGTGCAGAACTGCAGGAATTCGAGAGCTATTGGCGCGAAATCGCAAAATGTTTTGTGGCTGGTGCAGGTCGAGTTAGATTTACGGAAAAGAGCAATTCCTGTTAGTGAAGGGACTATCTGTGTCCTGCATAATAAGTTAGTTTTCTTGCATGACGGGAATAGTGTAACTGACCTCTCTTGCGGAAATTCGATTTTGACAGTTCATGACAGAGATATCATTGTGGAGCTGTTAAAAACGAAAGCACAGTATGGCAGATACTGCCATGTTATCTCCCTGCAGTTCCAGGTGTTAGAATAGGCCTGAGGTAGTCTTGACTGTCGTAAGAGGTGACGAAAAGGATTCTCAAACGTTTCGTCATTTCTGTGACGGTCCCCTGTAGGGTTTGACCAACATTCTCCTAAATTTTTCTGAAGAGCGAGCCAGTTGGGGAAGTGCGCCATGTAAGTCATCGTGCCCATCGTGTACTGAGATCTTTAGCACACTTTACCGTTGTGGATTTGCAGTTCCACTCATTCTCCTGCTGTTGGGCAAGGACACCTTCCTGTGTGCTTTTTCCTCCATCCACTGTGCGCTGTCTTTTTCTGCGCCAACGTTAGTCGTGGACTTCTTTGCACCCCATAACCTGGACGGTAGCCAGTCCATTGTGACGGGACTGCCATGTACCCTATTGGTTGTAGGCCTCTGACTACACAGGGATCACTCTGCTGATGCGTGCGCTGTTAACTCCCCACGTATGCCAAGGGGTAGATGCCCATCTCCTTTGGAGCATTGGGACTCCCGACAATGGCCATCCTGCCAGGTGGTCATTGCTGAGGCTCTGTGGCGCCCATGGGGATGGCCCCTAGTCGGAGTGGGTGGCATCAGGGCGGATGACGGCCATGAAGCATCACTTTCTGGTGGTCAGACACCAGCAGTTTCTAAGTGCTCAAGGGCTCAGTTTAATGCAAGGAAGTATGACCCCAAATCGTTTCCCTCCCTTGCCACACCATGGGAGGAATGCCAGCACAAGGGTGGCAGTGGATCTTATTCACCCCAGTACCTTGTGCTAATGGGGAATCCTTCATGTCAATGAACCCTCAGTTTTTTCTAGAGCATTTAGAGGACAAGTTTGGGGAGGTGGAGGGATTGTCCAAAATTCGATTTGGGTCAGTCTTGTTAAAAACAGCATCCTCTGGCCAGTAACAGGCATTCCTCGCATGTGACAAGCTGGGGGATGTTTCTGTTCCCATCACACCCCATAACAGCTTAAATTTGGTCCAGGGTATTGTATTCCACAGGGAGCTTCTTTTGCAGTCTGATGATGAGCACTTACAGCAACGAGGTGTTCATTTCATCCGCCGCATCCATCGGGGTCCGGGGGCTAATCAGGTTGCCATCGGTGCCTTCATCTTGGCCTTCGAGGGTGACACATTACCCGAGAAGGTCAAAGTGATGGTCTACTGATGTGATATAAAGTCATATATGCGGTGCTTTAAGTGCTGGAAGTTCGGGCATATGTCTTCACACTGTACTTCCAGCATCATCTGTCGAGGTTGTGGGCGTCCTTCACATCCCAATACTCCATATGCCCCATCTCCCATCTTTATCAACTTGCTCGCTGGACTGCAGGATTCTACAGAAAGAAAGGAAAATCATTGACCGCCTAACGTACAAATCCTTCGCATATTACATCCTCTTATGCCGATGCTATGGCAACGGTTCTAGCCCCATCAGTTCCGTCATTTAGAGTTGACTCTCAGAGCCACAAGACTACAGATGCCCCCTTGATGGTGGGGACACTCCTATCCCTGTTGATCCCACACCACTTACTTCAGAAGCAATGCCCTCCCAACCGTCAGGGACATCAGTCCCCTCTTCTCAGCCAGAGAAGCGTCAGTCTTCTTCGGCTCCTCTTGCTACGATGCTGTCCCTTGGGTCCCTCCCTCCCGAGGTTTCTACCAGTGCAAAAGAGGACAGAAGTGTCCAAAAGCGGTGGTACTCCTCAGTCCTGAAGACTGAATCAGTGGAGCCCTCCCAGCCAGAAGAACCCAAGGAGTAGCGAGAGAATTCTAAAAATAAGACCCATAAGAACAAGGAAATTGCAGTGGCATCCACACCACCTCTACCTACAAGCTCTGTGTCTGATGATAAGGTGGAGATTCTGGCGTCCACTGAGGACCTAGATCTCGCTGGACCCTCAGACACAATGGATACCGGATGCTCAGGTACTCAGTCGGTGGCAGCAGGTGACCCTGAGGCGTAAGCTGCCTCCTTTATCGCTTCATGCCTTCCCAACCTCACGACGACCTCATCCTCCAGTGGAATTGTGGCAGTTTTTTGCACCACCTGGCTGAGCTACGACAACTGTTAAGTTTTACATCTGCTTTCTGCATTACCCTCCAGGAAACCTGGTTGCCAGCAATGCGTACCCCTGCCCTCCATGGCTATAGGGGATATTACAAGAACTGTAGCGAATATAATAGAGCATCAGGTGGAGTTTGCGTCTATGTCTTGAACTCAATATGTAGTGAACCTCTGCCCTTTCAAACTCCTCGTGAAGCTGTGGCTTTCAGGATAAGGACGACACAGGAAATAATCGTCTGCAGCGATGGTGCAGATGGTGCAGTACCTATCAACATATTGACTGCACTGATTGATCAACTCCCTAAACCTTTTCTAATTGGGGGAGATTTTAATGCCCGTAACCCCTTGTGGGGTGGCACTATGCTTACTGGCCGAGGTAGGATGTCGAAAATTTACTGTCTCAGCTCGACCTTGGCTTCTTAAATACTGGGGCCCTAACACATTTCAGTGTGGCTCATGTTACTTACTTGTCCACTGATTTATCACTTTGCAGCCCAGGACTTCTCCCATCTCTCCACTGGAGATCCCACGATGACTTTTGTGGTAGTGACCACTTCCCCATCTTTCTGTCGCTTCCCTGGAGCCTTTCCCGCAGACACCTGGCCAGATAGGCTTTAAACAAGGCAGACTGGGAAACTCTGACCTCTGCTCTCACTGTTAAGTCTCCCCCAAATGGTAACACAGATGTGGTGGTTGAGCGAGTAGCCTGAACGATCGTTTCTGCGGCGGAAAATGTTCCTTAGGGTGCCCCCCCCCCCCCCCCCCCCCCCCCAGCGAAAGACTGTACCTTGGTCGTCGCCGGAAATAACTGAGGCCATTAAAGGGCGTAGGAGGGCTCTACAGCGACATAAGTGGCGCCCATCTCTGGAGCACCTAATAGCCTTTAACTAGCTTCATGCCCATGTTGGCCAGCTCATAAAAAGATGGAAACAGGAGTGTTGGAGAGGTACATCTCAACCATTGGGTACAACAGTGCAGGTTTGGACGAAGATCAGACGTGTGTTTGGGTACCAGACCCCGACAGGTGTCCCTGGCATTAACATCAATGGCCTATTATCTTCCAACACAAACGCAATTGCCGAGTACTTCGCAGAGCACTATACTCGAGCCTCTGGGTCAGAGAATTACCCCCAGCCATTCGCACCCTCAAATGGCAGATGAAAGGGAAATTCTTCTCATTCACTGCACGCCACAGCGACCCATATAACGCTCCATTTACTGAGTGGAAGCTCCTCAGCGCCCTTGCACATTGCCCCGACACAGCTCCTGGGCCAGTTCGGATTCACACTCAGATGCATAAACATCTCTCGTCGGACTACCAGCGACATATCCTCGCCATCTTCAACCGCATCTGTAGCGTTGGCGTATTCCCATTGCAATGGCGGGAGAGTACCATCATTCCGGTGCTTAAACCAGGTAAAAACTCGCTTGATGTGGATAGCTATCGGCCCATCAGCTTCGCCAACGTTCTTTGTAAGCTGCTAGAACGTATGGTGAGTCGGCAATTGTGTTGGCTCCTTGAGTAAAGGGGCCTACTGGCTCCATGCCAGGGCGATTTCTACGCTCTTTTGTAATGGCAGCCATCAAGTCTCTATTCAGGAGAGTGGAAATTAAAATGACCTGTGGTCTCTGTCCTGCTCCCAGTTGGATGGTTTGACTTCCCACCTCCAGAAAAAAAAACCCTCACAATTATTGCTATAGGCTTCTGCAAACCAGTTTACTTATCAAAATGCGCAGACACATTCTAACATGAATGGTAATCATAACATCACGTACACGACGGGCGGTAATCCAAACAAGAGGTTCCGAGACAACAGTGGTAACAACAGGAACGGAAACAACTGGAACTGGAATATGAACAAAAACAACTGTCAGCCAAGACACAACCAACAGCAAAACTGGAACACTAATTACGGAAATGCGTACCAAAGCGCTGGTCCACCGCCAAAATACATCAACAACAACACGTCTGTGGCAACTGCCGCCACAACCAAAGCAAAACCAAAACAGGACTTTGTCTGTAGGATGATGTTGGATATGCTCCACCAATTATTCTGACTACACGCTTCTCTGCAATGAACACTCTTTTACTCAATGATGAATTACCCCAGAATATGATACCATACGAAAGCAGAGAATGAAAATAGGCGTGGTAAGCTAATTTACTGAGATGTATATCGCCAAAATTTGAAATGACCCTAATAGCATAAGTAGCTGAACTCAAACGTTTCAGCAGATCTTTAGTGCGTTTTTTCCAGTTTGACCCCTCATCAACGCATACACCCAGAAATTTTGAATATTCTACCTTAGCTACCGATTTCTGATCGAAGTCTATATTTTTTAATGGTGTCATTCCATTTACTGTGTGGAACTGTATGTACTGTGTTTTGCCAAAGTTTAATGAGAGCCTATTTGCAGAGAAACACTTAATGATTTTCTGAAAAACATCGTTTACAATTTCACCAGTAAATTCTTGTCTGTTGGGTGTGATAGCTATACTTGTATCATCAGCAAAAAGTACCAGCTTTGCATCTTCGTGAATATAGAACGGCAAGTCATTAATATATATTAAAAACAGCAGAGGACCCAAGACTGAACATTGTGGCACCACATTCTCGATTGTACCCCAGTTTGAGAAATCACCAGTTTTTTGCATATTATGTCTACTGCTTATTTCAACTTTCTGCACTCTTCCAGTTAGGTATGATTTAAACCATTTGAGCGCTCTCCCAGTCATACCACAGTACTTGAACTTATCTAGAAGTATTCCATGATTTACTCACTCAAAAGCCTTTGAGAGATCACAAAAAATCCCAATGGGTGACTTCCGGTCACTCAGAGCATTTAGTATTTCATTAGTGAAAGTATATATAGCACTTTCCGTTGAAAAACCTTTCTGGAAACGAAACTGACATTTTGTTAAAACTTTATTTTTACAAGGGTGTGGAGCAATCCTACAATACGTTACTTTTGGATAAGGCAGTCAGAAGAGAGGTTGGGCGGCAGTTATTGACATCAGACGTATTCCCTTTTTTATGCAGTGGTTTAACAATGGCATACTTCAGTCTATCTTGGAAAATACCCTGCTTCAGAAAGCTATTCCATATGTGGCTAAGAATCTCGCTTATCTCTTGGGAACAAGCTCTTATTATCCTGCTGGAAATGCCATCAATTCCATGTGAGCTTTTATTCTTGAGAGAGTTTATTATCTTCCTGATTTCAGAAGGAGGGGTGAGTGGAATTTCAGTTGTACCAAATGGTGTGGGTAAGGCCTCTTCCATTAACTGCCTTGCTTCTTCTAATGAACATTTAGATCCTATTTTCTCTACAACATTTAAAAAATGATTTTTCAAAATGTTTTCGACTTCCGGCTTGTTGTTTGTCAAGTTTCCATTCGCTTTGATGGTAATACCATCATCCTGTACTCTTGGTTGTCCTGTCTCCCTTGTAATAATATTCCAAATTGTTTTGAATTTGTTATCATAGGTATTAATCTCAGACATGATGCACATGCTTCTGGACTTTTTAATAACCTTTCTTAATGTAGCACGGTAGTTTTTATAATATTTGTCTGTTTCTGGGTCATTACTCTTTTCTTGTTGTTAGATACAGTTCCATTTTGTGGTTAGAAGATATTTTTATTCCTTTAGGAAGCCAAGGTTTTCTGCATGGTTTTTTATAATTAAATTTGACTACTTTCTTGGGGGAAACAGTTTTCAAATTCTCTTACAAACATATCATGAAATAAATTATATTTTAAATTAGCATCGAGTTCCTTGTACACCTCATCCCAGTCTAACTGCTGAAGATTTTCTCCGAAATTTCTTATTGTTGAGTCATTAATTGAACGCACAACTTTGGAGGGTAGTTTTGAATTGCTGAATGGAGCTATGTCATATACCACAACTAACTGAGCACCATTCTCAAGAGGACAAGAATTTGTTTTTAAACTTATCTTGGTCTGTAAAAGTGTTATCTATCAATTTGCTGCTGTCCATTACTACCCGAGTAGGAAAATTAATGACAGATGTCAAATTGAAAGAACCGAGCAAGACTTCCAGGTCATTCTATTACACTCTTTCAGTGAATCAAAACTTTTCTATTCTCACCCCACAAAAAAATATTTAAGCACTTTTCAGATCTCCATATTACAGCTAAACTTCCGATTCTGACGCAGAGTGATATCTTTCTGCTTCTGATAATGTTCAACTAACAAAACTGATGAACTTGGGCACTTCTTTACCTTCTTCGTCTAGCATATGGAACAAGGGTAGCCCCAGCCCCTGAGATGAGGCATCTGTGCATAGACAAAAATCCTTGGACATGTCATGGTGGCTAAGAAAGTTTGCATTGACTAATGCCTGCTTAATATTATTAAAGTCATCCTGACACTTATCATCCCATAACCAACGCCTGTTTTTTCGTAACAAGTTGAGTAATGCTTCACTGCTGTGGTACGAATTTACGAAAAAAGAATGCTAGTCCTAAAAAAGAATTTAGTTGTTTTTTTATTTCTTCGAACTCGACAATTGCTTATGGCATCAAGGTTTTTTTTTTTTTTGATCAGGTAATATACCTTGTTCTGACACAACATGTTCTAAAAAGATGACTTGCTCCTTATCAAAACTAGGCTATTTTAAAAATAGTTGTTACTGTGTAATCTGCAAATCGTTGAAGTACCTGTTCAATCAGCCTGATATGTTCTAACCAAGGGGGTGTGGCTATTAGTATGTCGTTTATATAAACAACGGCTTTGCTAAGCATTTCTTGTTTTAAGATCTTGTCCAGTGCAGATATAAACATGCCTGCCCTAATATTCAGTCCAAATGGTAGAACACGGAATTCGTAATTTCTGCCACGACAAACAAATTCTGTATATTTTTTACTTTCTTCATGGAGCTTTCTTTGCCAGTAGGACGCTTTGAGATGGAGTATACTGAAGTATTTTGTGTTGTAAAACTGTAAAAGCTGTTCGTCCAAGTTATCTGGTCTTATGTGTACTGGTACTAAAATCTTATTGATACCTCTAGTATCGAGAACTAATCTTACAGAACTGTCTGGTTTACTTACTGGTAATAAATGACTACAATAGGATGAAAATGAGGGTTGTATAATTCCCCATGTTACCATATGATTGACTGCCTCTCGTTTTGCCTTTGGAATAGGATATTACATTACACAAAATGTTTATGTGGATGGACTACAAATTTATATTCATAGTCTTTTATTACTCCTGGATTCTTACTGAAAACATTTGCATACTTAAATATCAAGTTAGAAAGATCTTGTCATTGTATATCATTTAGTCATTTAGTATCTGTGATTGACTTGGTTTCTGCTCTACCATTTCGTAACTATCCTCAGTGTTTGCATCTTGTTCAGTATCAAATTTGTTTGTGAAGCAGACAGTTGTAAAAGAATATTGTACTATTACATTTGACTCTGGTTTGTTTTTGTTACTTTCATCAGGTGTTTTGACTAAATCAACAGAAAAAATCTGATCCCTTATGTAAAGGTGGCATTTACCATTACCTATGTTAATCTGTGTTTTTATGTTCTAAACTTGTCCATGCCAATACGACAATTAACTAAGTTTGTCAATTATAAGAAAATTACACTTCACTGTAAAACGTTCAATTTTTAATAGAATAAGAGCCTGATGTTTCACCAATTTAGTCTTTCTGCCTGTAGCTGTTTGCACCTTGTAATTTTGCCTCTCTTCTTCAATTCACATAATAATGCCTTTGACTTTACGTTGGTAGTTGAACCTGTATCTAAAATTAACTGTGTGTCAATGTTAAATATTTAATCCTTAATGATTGCTTGTACTTGTTCTTCGTTGTATCTAACTCATGCTGGTACAGATCATCCTTGATGTCACGTTGTTTGTCAAATCTTATGAAATATGTTTGTCGTTCCACTTTGCCCCCACTCCCAGAGAGGTAAATAGTCTGGGGCTTAACTGCGACCGGTTGGTGTTTTCCGACGGAGTAGGGTGATTTAATTCATTACCTGGAGTAATTTAAGTTAGTTGCACAGTGTGGATACTTAGCCAATTTGGGTTGTTGGCTGCTGTGCCGTTATTTTGCTGTTCAACGGTCGGCTGCGGTGCAGCGGTACAGCGGTACAGCGAAAGGCCGCGCGTTGGCTACGCTGCGGCTAACTGTTTCTGTTTATATTCGGCATATTGCCTTGTGATGGTGGATTGTAATTCGATAGTGTATTGAAATTATTCCTGTTGTTTTGGAAATTTCTTTTAAATCATTTGTTCTTTCCGTTCCCATTACCGTTCTCGTTACCTGTGGGTATGTAACTTTGCTGTTGTTTCTACGATCCTGCTATGTGTTTAGATCTCGTTTCACTGACTGATTTACATAACAATGTTGTTGTTGTGCCCGATTTTCTGTTGCTCTATTCGGTACAGGTCTTTCCTCACAGATTATGTCGATAGAATCAAGCATTGACAGCTGGCGTTTTTCTATAATGTGCGATTGTAACTGACTTTTCAAAATTTTTAACACGTTTGCCTGTGATATTGGGTTCGTACAGTAGCGTGTCTTCTTCAGGTATTTTTCAACGTATTCGCGTAACCTACAGTATTTGCCATTCAGTGGTGCGGGGTTCAAAACCTTGCGACTGAGTCTTTCTTGTACTGCCTAAGACCACCAGTATTTGTTGAGGGAAGCTCGTTCAAACTGTATATAAGTGCTGCTTCGTTCGGCCACTTCAGTTGCCCATGAAAGAACTTCACCTTGTGTATATCCCACAATTTTCTGTGCTTCCGTTCAGTTGCGTGGAAATACATGACGAAAAGCACTGATAAATACAGGGTTATTACAAATGATTGAAGCGATTTCATAAATTCACTGTAGCTCGATTCATTGACATATGGTCACGACACACTACAGATACGTAGAAAAACTCATAAAGTTTTGTTCAGCTGAAGCCACACTTCAGGTTTCTGCCGCCAGAGCGCTCGAGAGCGCAGTGAGACAAAATGGCGACAGGAGCCGAGAAAGTTGAAATGCACTCACATCAGTCAGTGCAACGACACTTCAGGACGAAGTTCAACAAAGATCCACCAACTGCTAACTCCATTCGGCGATAGTATGCGCAGTTTAAAGCTTCTGGATGCCTCTGTAAGGGGAAATCAACGGGTCGGCCTGCAGTGAGCGAAGAAATGGTTGAACGAGTGCGGACAAGTTTCACGCGTAGCCCGCGGAAGTCGACGAATAAAGCAAGCAGAGAGCTAAACGTACCACAGCCAACGGTTTGGAAAATCTTACGGAAAAGGCTAAAGCAGAAGCCTTACCGTTTACAATTGCTACAAGCCCTGACACCCGATGACAAAGTCAAACGCTTTGAATTTTCGGCGTGGTTGCGACAGCTCATGGAAGAGGATGCATTCAGTGCGAAACTTGTTTTCAGTGATGAAGCAACATTTTTCTTAATGGTGAAGTGAACAGACAATGTGCGAATCTGGGCGGTAGAGAATCCTCACGCATTCGTGCAGCAAATTTGCAACTCACCAAAAGTTAACGTGTTTTGTGCAATCTCACGGTTTACAGTTTACGGCCCCTTTTTCTTCTGCGAAAAAAACGTTACAGGACACGTGTATCTGGACATGCTGGAAAATTGGCTCATGCCACAACTGGAGACCGACAGCGCCGACTTCATCTTACAACAGGATGGTGCTCCACCGCACTTCCATCATGATGTTCGGCATTTCTTAAAGAGGAGATTGGAAAACCGATGGATCGGTCGTGGTGGAGATCATGAACAGCAATTCATGATATGGTCTCCACGCTCTCCCGACTTAACCCCATGCGATTTCTATCTGTGGGGTTATGTGAAAGATTCAGTGTTTAAACCTCCTCTACCAAGAAATGTGCCAGAACTGCGAGCTCGCATCAACGATGCTTTCGAACTCATTGATGGGGACATGCTGCGCCGAGTGTGGGAGGAACTTGATTATCGGCTTGATGTCTGCCGAATCACTAAAGTGGCACATATCGAACATTTGTGAATGCCTAAAAGAACTTTTTGAGTTTTTGTATGTGTGTGCAAAGCATTGTGAAAATATCTCAAATAATAAAATTATTGTAGAGCTGTGAAATCGCTTCAGTCATTTGTAATAACCCTGTACTACTGGGTCCATGTTTTACTTTCAGTAGTGAATATAGGAAACTGTCGATGTCTCAGCAAACCTTCGTCTGCAAAATTAGTTGATAGACACGTGGAATTTTCGGTAATGTTTATTTTGTTATTGTAGTTACCTGTAATTCCGGTTAGTCATTGCTCAGGTGTTGGGGTTGTGGATAAATTTACATTTTGCATTCTACAACTGTTTCTTCTCTCTCTCCTTCTTAGCACATCACGACACGAGTCAACTCCTAATGTTGCTACCCTTAAAGTAAGCTCTTTTACAGCTAGAGGTACATCCTCATAGTCTTTGTTCAGTTTGTTAACGACAGTGGTTACCTGTTTACTGTCGAATACAACTGGTTTTGAGTGGCTTCAATATTTGTGTTCGCATCTGTGATTTTCTTTATCTGTTGCTGTATTAGATCATGATGGTCATTAAAAGAATCTACCTTCTGTTTTAACTACATAATGTTACTCTTAATTTCAGAAAGTACTTCATGCTTTACTTGTTTTTTTATATCATTCAAATTTTCGTCGATTTTAGTACGAAAATTTTTGGCTAAGTCATTCAACTTCTGTGAGACCGTGTCTTGCAAATCCTTCAATACTTGTTTTTGTTCTTGTTTTATTGTATTTAGATCTTGTGTACAGTATTTTGTTGCTGTTTTACTATGTTCATACCATGCGTCAAATTATCAAGTTTGTTATTCACATCTTGCTGCATATCACTGAAATTTGTGTTGATAGTATCTAATTTCGTTTATGTTAGATAATATCTCCCATAGCAGTGCGTTAGTTGTATTACTGTGGTTGCTGTCAGCTGAACCTTCCAAGTTAATGTTTGTGTTGTGGATAAGTGGTGTATGTAACGTGTTGTCAAGATTCATATCTGTGACGTTCTCCAATGTTTCATTCACGAGCTGTATATCTCTCTGGGAGATGCGTGACATTGTCTCGTCAATTGTAAACATTATGCCATAATGTCATTCTGTTGTTTAGTGTTGCTGTCATTTGTCACACCTGTGACACTGATCTCTGACCTATTTAAACTTTCTGCAGTAGGCATGCATGGCGTCTGAACTTCAATTGTTGGATCGCGCAATTCTGCGTCATCTTGGGTGATTGCGTTTTCGCTATTGCTGTCAACAATGGACATATGTTTTTCTGCCGTGTTGTATGAATATCCAAATACAAAAATATCACAAAAAATGTTATAATTTCATATGCTAATTATTGCACTTGCTAATTGTAATTTACGCGATGTCAAAGCCTGTTTTACGTCTATTATGATACGCAAATTATTGCGTCGCAATTCTTTATGTTTTACTGACAACGCTTATCACACTGAAAAGTTTCTGTAAATTTTCCACCTAAAATTCAAGGAAGGGAATAATAAGGAAAAGGTTTCCATCTACATCAAAAGGGGCACTACCAAGCGTAACCATGCAAGCAACTTGCGTAGCCGACCTATCTGTGCTGCGTCGAACAACACAGCTTACTGTGGAAAATTTTACCTAAACTGTTTCCGATTCTTATATATATCCAAAATTTTCTCCCGCTTTTTGCTTTTCTGTTTGCTTGCTCCCCGTTGTGATTCATGCAAGCAGAAAATGCAATTAGTTTTTATGACTAATAACAACCTCAAAGAAAATTATTACTGTAACAATAGTTAACAAGCCCTACTTACAACCGGTATCCTGAAGTCGTGGCACTTAGGTCGCCAGATGTATTATAATAAATAAAAAATATGTATAAAAATTGGAAACAGTTTAAGTACAGTGCAATTGCATTATTAGTAGTGTTATGCGTATGCCAAACTGTGTTATTCGGACTTCCTCTCTTACAGTTCAATTGTAGATGCAGACCGCCGACTCCATGGACACCAGAGTGTCTCAAAAAATGAAGAAAATACTCCCAACTTGGCTCCACTTCACTTCAATAAAAATACTTAATACTGTTGTTAATTCTTCTTTTATTCAGAATCACATGTAATACATAACACTCGTAGCACGTCATACTTCGAGCAATACATCTTAACCATCCTTCTACATACGTGTGAGTGAAACAAAATCATCTAAAATGCCTTTGTCGACGCTTACAGACCATCGCTGTTTCTTATCTTGCTTTCTTCTTTTTTTTTTTTTTAATAAATTTTAACTTTATCGCATCTGTGGTAGGGTTTCACCATGTACCTACACAAAGACAAGGTATCAGATCTATTTTCTGACCTCCCAAGAAGGTAAAGGAGATGATACGCCCTGTTAAGGGACAGTCTCGACCACAGGATTCCTAGGATTTACATCATCCTTTGTGAGGAAGCCCTCCTCATAAGACGCGGAAACACGGCGGGTCAGTTCAGTGGTCGTATGCATTCGCTTCAAGTTGTTGCTGTATTTAGCATTCTATGCTCGAATAAATTACCATTGTTATTCTGGAGATATCCTGGTGTATGTGTTGTTCCTGTAGCAGGTGTAATAAAGTCTCAGGGCCTGATACTCATACACAGAGGCCACATTGGTGACCCAGACGTTTTTATCCGCCTGCGCGTACGTAACAGAATCAAAGTCGGGAGACTGTGAAGAGAACTTTGTCCAGACTAGCCGTGACGCTACCGCCGTTCTGGTCGCACAACCCAGC
The DNA here is from genome assembly GCF_023864275.1 of Schistocerca cancellata. Classification (NCBI taxonomy): domain Eukaryota; kingdom Metazoa; phylum Arthropoda; class Insecta; order Orthoptera; family Acrididae; genus Schistocerca; species Schistocerca cancellata. The sequence goes on along the minus strand of NW_026047099.1, from coordinate 7,496,329 downwards.
CTTGTGGATCGCCCGCCTAGAGGCAAACTTTTTTCGATTCTGGTGAGAGTGCAGATGACTCTAAATTCGCATTGGTGATGAGCCAGTTGAAATAGCAATATGCGGCATAAGTTAAGGATATCGTTGTCGAACCACCTGAAGCGAAAGCATACGACCTCTTGGATTCGGAACTGATCCCCCGTGTTTTCGGAGTAAAAGGAGCACTTCCTCACAAGGGATACTGTAAATCCCAGAAATCCAGTGGCCGATACTGTCGTTAACAGAGCGTAGCATCTCCTTTATCTTCTTAGGAGGTCGGAAAATAGATGTGATATCGTATCTTCCCAGGACTATGCGTACGTTTCTGGGTGTAGCACCGCAGAAGCGAAGGAATGCAATCAGTGGCTCATCAAGTGAATGTTCAACATCGGTCACGCCATTTGCACCGTTTCCGACCGCTGTGGAGAACATCAGATATTAAAAATCGAGAACTTAGGTGTTCGTTTTTCCCGCGCACTGTTCGGGAGTGGAATGGTAGAGAGATTGTATGATTATGGTTCGATGAACCCTCTGCCAAGCACTTAAATGTGAATTGCAGAGTAATCATGTAGATGTAGATGAACTGGAGAAATATGTAGTTGCGCAGCACAGCTTCCCAAACAAACAGAAAATGCTGTTTGATGAAGCAAACGTTTTCTGCCTGGCTTCCAGATACCGAGACAGTGTAGTTAAAGAGGCAGTAGAAATAACAATATGTCAGGAAATCTTCCACTGTGGCAACGGATATAGTCTGAGCGATGCATGGAAGCAAGCTGAGAAGAGCCAGAAATATCCAGTGCAGTGTTAACGCTATGGCGGGAGCGTGATACCACCGTAGCAGACGTTGACACCATCTGCGACAGCAGTTTTGACAGTCAGTCACTCCTGACGAAGACGGCGGAGGTAATCGTCGATAGCTCGAGGTTTTACCGTGAATTGACATGGCAAGAACTCCGAGAATATTTTATACAACAAAGAATATGCAAACTGTATTTTATAAATAAACGATATATCCTCTACAATACAACTGGCATTGATTTCAAGTTTGTGTCATGAGATCCTTCTCGTTCAACATCTCGGCTGAGACTGAGCCATTTCTCCCGCCATTTGTTTCCGAGAAGGGTGAGGGAGGGGGAAAGGGTGGGCATGGCTCGGGGTTTCCAGAGGGGTCCCAAAAGGGGAGGGGTAATTTACTGATCAGGAGGCAGGGTGAGGGGAAGGTCCGCCGTCTTTAATAAATCAAAAGTGGCATATAATGAACATTTTCCCCCTACTTATATACACTTAATATATAAAACATTTTTTATTGTGAACAAATGAGGAATTATTGTTTAAAGCTTATCATTTTATGTAATTGTTCATGAACAAACTTTGTAATCGGAAACTGTGAGTAATATAAGAGTCTGAAGCGTCATATCGGGGTGTTCTGGCCCATTTTCCCCGCGATCACAAAGCTGAATTTTTTAGGACCACGGCTAATACAGTTCTGGAATTCCTGAGATGGCCACTAAACGCTCAAAACCTGCTGCTCAAAAAGTCGCTTTCGTCAATTTGTAAAACAGAGTAGAGCTGAAATAATACGTTTGTACTTAAAATAAAACACTATGCCCCATTTCTGCATTTTTGAATTATTGCTAAATTCTGGAAGCGAGATGTTTGCGAACCATAATTTTCAAAATTAAACGGGGCAGTTAAGCATATCTTACATAGAAAATGTAAATTTTTACATTGTTTTGTTTATGAATTGCAAACATAAATTTAATGTCAGTCACAGGATGATTTAATTCACAAACTGTATGTAGCGAAAACCAGTCAAGATTATACCTAAATAATTTTTTTTTCATTCTTTTAAAAATAAAGTGGAAAAAGTATGGAGTTCCTCTTGTGATCTTCACTTCTTGTTGTGTTGGATTAGCGTGTCGAGACATGTGTAATTGCTCTGCGTAATTTGTATTTATTAATGAATCATAACGCAGTTTCTTACAAATGTCTCTTAACTCATTCGTAGACTCCTTTGCAATCATTCATTTTATTTTGGTTTACGAGTTTTAACATTTCAAACCTGTGTATCAGGACTGTGCACACATTATTTGGAAGCAAAACGGCCGATAGCATTTCAGGCCCCGGAGCTGACAGCCATACAGTAGTTAGATATCAGCAGGATTAATGAGAATCTTGACTCCACCTCGCGGGTCAAAATAAGGATGATAAATGTAATTTAGACTGATTTGATAGGATGGTAGTGTCGAATGTTAACCAGAATCTGACAATAAGCTGTGTATGCACTCATTATGTGTGTCCCCTGCGTTCGCCATGCAACATATAAATAAAGAGCCGTCAATCACGCCACGTAGACAAAATTAACACCACGTCAGGCCCTCCAGTCTACTATAAAGCACACAGGCTTTCACCAGACAGACCACAAGTGGGCCGGCCGAAGTGGCCGTGCGGTTCTAGGCGCTACAGTCTGGAACAGCGTGACTGCTACGGTCGCAGGTTCGAATCCTGCCTCGGGCATGGATGTGTGTGATGTCCTTAGGTTAGTTAGGTTTAGGTAGTTCTAAGTTCTAGGGGACTGATGACCACAGCAGTTAAGTCCCATAGTGCTCAGAGCCATTTGAACCACAAGTGGCTAAAACTGTTATCTACGAATTGCTGTAGGCAGGCATGGTCAGGCAGTCGGATAACCCGTGAGTTTCACTCATACATTTACTTTCTAAAACATATGTAGCTATGTGGTGACTGATGAGCCCTAAATACTAGCACAGTACGTGACCGTTACCCCATACCAAAAATCGAAGACTTTATTCACACACTGACAAGTGCTTCCATGTTCAGCATTCCAGACAGTTAAAAAACATGTCTGAAAATTCTTATTGCTACCCATAGCTTCTGAGGACACGCTCTTATCTCCTCTAATAAAACCAATTTTGCTGTATGAATTCTTTTTCATGTCTTATGGTTTAAAAAATGCAGCCCCAACATGTTTCCACTTCCTCAAATTTCCGTTCTGCTTTTCATAAGTGGACGACGTTTTAGCTTTTCAGCATCATCATAAGAACATGAGGAACAACGGTCACAGGTTCCAATCCTTCCTCGGGCATGGATGTGTGTGATGTCCTTAGGTTAGTTAAGTTTAATTAGTTCTAAGTTCTAGGCGACTGATGACCTCACAAGTTAAGTCGCATAGTGCTAAGAGCCATTTGAACCATTTGAACCTGAACATTTCGGACTAGTGATGAATGAAGACAGATGCCAGACTGGACAAACGGAAGTAATATTTCTAAGATCCTACATGAGTTAAGCTGGCGTTTGACCAGCAACCCAGATGACAGAGCTTATAAGTCAGTTCTCACAGCCAAGGAACCATCGGTTTTTATGGAAATTTCTTGGCATGATTATTTTCTACAGATTTCAAATAAAACGTGTGGCACCCAACAGGCATCATTCACAGGCGCACTGGCTATGCAAAACACACGCAAATGAAGCAAGTTAATTTGCAATCAGTGCAGTTCTTCAGAACGCAGTTCTGGGCGAGCAACAACCATTGAGTTTGTTTTCACCGAAGATGACCGACTCTCAATGTGAGATGTTGGGTTACAATTATGAACTACTAGCCATAAGAGCGGCAATGCAGCAGTTCGTATAAGCCTTCAAGGGGAGGCCGTTAACACTTTACACAGACCACTGACTGTTTGCGGGGGGGAGGAGGGGATCCACAAATAGAAATAGGACTCTTCGGCGACGATACGATATGAGTTTATCCCTCTTGCAGGGAGGAATATGTTTGGCACTTTAGCCATTGGCGGTTCTCTTTATGTTGTATTGTTAATAGTGAAATTCGTGTTATCTTTAGCTTCAATCCGCATAACAGGGGACTTTGTGTTAAGTAATGTTATCTGCAAACGTGACCAATACAAGAGCAACTAATCAAAATGTCGAGTAAGCTAGAAAGTTTGTACTGTTTGTGACAACATCAGCATTTGCACATATATTTCTGATAGTGTTAGTGTGAGGGAGAATGATATTTCCATTTCTATATACGAATATGTTAGCAAAGCATTAAATGGAAAGACAACAAAGATGCGAAACTGAAACATAAGGAGGAAACCTGTATCTTCCGGGATACGAAACCCGCAGTTGAAGCAGACATTTTATGAATACAACAGCAGTATTGGTTCTGTTCTTACGTTCCAAATTATACAACAACTCAGTAATGATATCTCGAGTATGTGTTTCTCCTTCTCTGCAGACGAAACTTTCGGCAAATTTTATGCATCATGTAAATCGTGGATATTACCTACACTTACGAAACGTTCTTGTAACTGGTTTCACGAACCTCAACAAAAATGCCTACAATTAGTTCAGAATTAATAATTTTGTACAGAATACTCTCTTTCAAATTCTAAAGGTGAAAGGGGTAGAATACAGGGAGCGAAAAGCTATTGACAATTTGTACAAAAAAAAGCACATGGCAGTTATAAGAGTCGAGGGACATGAAGGGGAAGCAGTTGTTGGGAAGGGAGTAAGACAGGGTTGTACCCTCTCCCCGATGTTATTCCATCTATATATTGAGCAAGCAGTAAAGGAAACAAAAGAAAAATTCGGAGTAGGTATTAAAATCCATGGAGAAGAAATAAAAACTTTGAGGTTCGCCGATGACATTGTAATTCTGTCAGAGACAGCAAAGGACTTGGAAGAACAGTTGAATGGAATGGACAGTGTCTTGAAAGGAGGATATAAGATGAACATCAACAAAAGCAAAATGAGGAGAATGGAATGTAGTCGAATTAAGTCGGGGGATGCTAAGGAAAATAGATTAGGAAATGAGACACTTAAAGTAGTAAAGGAGTTTTGCTATTTGGGGAGCAAAATAAATGATGATGGTCGAAGTAGAGATGATATGAAATGTAGACTGGCAATGGCAACTAAAGCGTTTCTGAAGAAGAGAAATTTGTTAACATAGAGTATAGATTTAAGTGTCAGGAAGTCATTTCTGAAAGTATTTGTATGGAGTGTAGCAATGTATGGAAGTGAAACATGGACGGTAAATAGTTTGGACAAGAAGAGAATAGAAGCTTTCGAAATGTGGTGCTACAGAAGAATGCTGAAGATTAGATGGGTAGATCACATAACTAATGAGGAAGTATTGTATAGGATTGGGGAGAAGAGAAGTTTGTGGCACAACTTGACCAGAAGAAGGGATCGGTTGGTAGGACATGTTCTGAGGCATCAAGGGATCACCAATTTAGTACTGGAGGGCAGCGTGGAGGGTAAAAATCGTAGGGGGAGAACAAGAGATGAATACACTAAGCAGATTCAGAAGGATGTAGGTTGCAGTAGGTACTGGGAGATGAAGAAGCTTGCACAGGATAGAGTAGCATGGAGAGCTGCATGAAACCAGTCTCAGGACTGAAGACCACAACAACAGCAACAACAGGATACTTTGCACCTAAATGAGAACAGTAGATATGAGCGCATATCACAACTGGACAAATATGTCAGGAGGGAAATGAAATTAAAAGTCATTCTGTAGGCTTACTGGATTTGGGATGGGTGAGGATGCTGTACAACACACTGGCTTCCAGGAGGCGCGCCCGCCCCGGACGTCGGTGGAGCGCCTGTCGCGCTCGCTGCCCGCGGCGCGCGCGGCGCAGGTGGTGGCGGCGCGCCTGGCGCAGCCCGACTGCGTCCTCAGCGGCTGGGTGCTGGTCGGCTTCCCCAGGGACGCCGACGACCTGGCGCAGCTCGACCGCACCACCTACCCGCCCAACAGGGTCTTCCTCTTCAAGGTTAGTGCCGCTCGACACTCGTCATCAGGCGACCTGTTTAAAACGAAACGGGAAGGGGCAACAGCAAAGTAAATGGAAACTGAATTACAAAGTAAAATTGACTTATGCACACAACGAGTCTACTAGTGTTACAGAAAGGGCCGGCCGCTGTGGCCGAGAGGCGCTTCTGTCCGGAACCGCGCTGCTGCTACAGTCGCAGGTTCGAATCCTGCCTTCGGCATGGATGTGTGTGATGTCTTTAGGTTAGTTAGGTTTAAGTAGTTCTAAGTCTAGGGGACTGATGACCTCAGATGTTAAGTTCCATTGTGCTTAGAGCCATTTGGACCATTTTATCACGTTGTTGTTGTTTTTGTTGCTGTCTTCAGTCCTGAGACTGGTTTGATGCAGCTCTCCATGCTACCCTATCCTGTGCAAGATTCTTCATCTCCCAGTAGTTACTGCAACCCACATCCTTCTGAATCTGCTTAGTGTATTCATCTCTTGGTCTCCCTTTACGATTTTTACCCTCCACGCTGCCCTCCAATGCTAAATTTGTGATCTTATCTTATTTTGTTTTTATTTTTCGGAACAATAGCCGCTTTCATCCCGACCTCTTGTCCTTCGGCGTCCATTGCACCTCTATGGCTCTTTCCCACCAGTAAAACATTCGCCCTTCTCACGACTTGTGGCTGTACTCTACTTACACTTGCGTTTCGGATCTGCGCTTGCATAAAACATACGCACACAATATGTGATCTTACCTGTACCACTACTACCATAAATTAAGGTTTGTTTCATCGGTACAGTAGAAAGGAAGTGGGACATGTTGTGTCTTGAATAACAACGTGTACCATCACAGATCTATGTAAGATCAAAGATGTCGTTTACAATATCTTAAATAACTAGTCGCAATATTGTACACCTTTGGCTTTCCATAAATTACTGTTTATTCCACATCAAAAACCTCTTTCGACAAAGCCTTAGTACCATTCTTTCCACATTCAAATATTTTCAATTAAGTAGATTCAGAAGATGTAGGCTGCAGTAGGTACTGGGAGATGAAGAAGCTTGCACAGGATAGAGTAGCATTGAGAGCTGCATCAAACCAGTCTCAGGACTGCAGACCACACCAACAACAACAACAACAAGTTTTTCCGTTCATGGGGTTCATCGGGTGTAAATGTTAATCTCTTTATATCATTGTATGGTGATTTTTATTTCATAATTTATGCTAATTCCTCACGAGGTATGCCCTCCTTGACATACCTTTCTCTTTCAACATAATATGTCACATTCTACATGCCAGTGAACGTAGTCCTAAACAGAATATTGTCAAATATTAATGAACGACTTTAAAAGAAAATTCTTAAAAGGACCAATTACTTTACTTCAAAATACGTTCCTAGTCATAAAAACCAATGAGACTGTTCATGACTGTTTACGCTCTCTCTCTTTTTAGTTACAAATCTGTCGATTATGGGTAATCTCTTGTAACTGCTTTGCCACAAAAAAGTTCCCTCAGGTAATTTGGTACACAACATTCCAAATTTTTAGTTACCGTAAAGAGTTACATGTTTGAATTACAATTTACTGTACTTCTCCTTTCTTCAAATCTCAGACTTACGTTCGTATAACATGCATGGAAGATCAAAAGAATCAGCATTGAGCAGATAAGTCCATAAGCAGAGTCAGGAAAAGAATGTGCTTTGTCTATATTATCAAATTGTTCAAGAGAGCAATTTCAAAGATTGAAACCGAATTTCATAGATACTAATGGACAAAATTAATGAATACAAACTCATCTATAAGGACATGTCATTTACATTAAGTTTAATATTAATTGATTCCTTAAATATTTATATTGTGGTTTCATAGCATAATATTTAAAGCAATGCCACGCATCACAAGTAAAAAATGTGATACTTTTATATAGCTGAATAGAAGATACTGGAAGTAAAACTGTACTTTTTTTAATATGTGATGTGTCAGATTATTTTTTAAAGCAATCATTGTTTGAAATAATAAAGATACTTCTTGGTAAGCAGTTTCTCTTTGCTGTTTTAACTACATATATGACAAAATACTAAAAGAATAAAGTATAATGTCACTTTGTCCCACCTTGAAGTTCTCAGCCTAATTTACAAGGTTTGTGTAAAACACACAAGCTTCTTGTCTCCAGTACTCCATTAAAACCTGTAGGTACTGATACTTCTCTTTTGATTTTGCTGGAGGACTTATAAAGACAAATTACTGCTAATATTGTTATTATTATTTCTTTCTATTCTCAGACGTTCTGTCTGGTCAAAAATGGACAGTGACACAGACCTTAATCAAGCGTGACTTCCTTTTAACTGTACGGTATATGTTATATTGCATTTAGGAACTTTCGGGTCATTGAACATGTATCAATAATTACAGATTTTTGTAGTTGTATATATATTTGTTTGGATGTAGCTGTATTGCGTTGATGTACTGGTGGATATTGTGTGGCATGACTCCTGTAGTTGATAGTATAATTGGTATAATGTCAACTTTATCCTGATGCCACATGTCCTTGACTTCCTCAGCCAGTTGGTTGTATTTTTCAATTTTTTTCCTGTTTTCTTCTGCATATTTGTTGTATTGGGTATGGATATTTCGATTAGTTGCGTTAATTTCTTTTTTTTATTGGTGAGTATGATGTCAGGTTTGTTATGTGGTGTCGTTTTATCTGTTATAATCGTTCTGTTCCAGTATAATTTGTATTCATCATTCTCCAGTACATTTTGTGGTGTATACATGTATGTGGGAACGTGTTGTTTTATTAGTTTATGTTGTATGGAAAGCTGTTGATGTATTATTTTTGCTACATTGTCATGTCTTCTGGGGTATTCTGTATTTGCTAGTATTGTACATCCACTTGTGATGTGATCTACTGTTTCTATTGTTGTTTGCAAAGTCTGCATTTATCTGTTGTGGTATTGGGATCTTTAATAATATGCTAGCTGTAATATCTGGTGTTTATTGTTTGATCCTGTATTGCAATCATGAATCCTTCCATCTCACTGTATATATTGCCTTTTCTTAGCCATGTGTTGGATGCGTCTTGATCGATATGTGGCTGTGTTAGATGATACGGGTGCTTGCCATGTAGTGTTTTCTTTTTCCAATTTACTTTCTTCGTATCTGTTGATGTTACATGATCTAAAGGATTGTAGGAGTGGTTATGAAATTGCAATGGTGTAGCCGATGTATTCATATGAGTGATTGCTTTGTGTATATTGCTAGTTTCTGCTCGTTCTATAAAGAATTTTCTTAAATTGTCTACCTGTCCATAATGTAGGTTTTTTATATCTATAAATCCCCTTCCACCTTCCTTTCTGCTTAATGTGAATCTTTCTGTTGCTGAATGTATGTGATGTATTCTATATTTGTGGCATTGTGATCGTGTAAGTGTATTGAGTCCTTCTAGGTCTGTGTTACACCATTTCACTACTCCAAATGAGTAGGTCAGTACTGGTATAGCATAAGTATTTATAGCTTTTGTCTTGTTTCTTGCTGTCAATTCTGTTTTCAGTATTTTTGTTAGTCTTTGTTTATATTTTTCTTTTAGTTCTTCTTTAATATTTGTATTATCTATTCCTCTTTTTTGTCTGTATCCTAGATATTTATAGGCATCTGCTTTTTCCATCGCTTCTATGCAGTCGCTGTGGTTATCCAATATGTAATCTTCTTGTTTAGTGTGTTTTCCCTTGACTATGCTATTTTTCTTACATTTGTCTGTTCCAAAAGCCATATTTATATCATTGCTGAATACTTCTGTTATCTTTAGTAATTGGTTGAGTTGTTGATTGGTTGCTGCCAGTAGTTTTAGATCATCCATGTATAGCAAATGTGTTATTTTATGTGGGTATGTTCCAGTAATATTATATCCATAATTTGTACTATTTAGCATGTTGGATAGTGGGTTCAGAGCAAGGCAGAACCAGAAAGGACTTAATGAGTCTCCTTGTTATATTCCACGCTTAATCTGTATTGGTTGTGATGTGATATTATTAGAGTTTGTTTGGATATTAAGTGTGGTTTTCCAGTTTTTCATTGCTATGTTTACGAAATGTATCAATTTAGGATCTACTTTGTATATTTCCAATATCTGTAGTCACCCTGAGTGGGGTACACTATCAAAAGCATTTTGGTAATCAATGTATGCGTAGTGTAGTGACCTTTGTTTAGTTTTAGCTTGATATGTCACTTCTGTATCTATTATCAGTTGCTCTTTACATCCTCGTGCTCCTTTGCAAAAGCCTTTTTGTTCTTCATTTATAATTTTGTTCTGTGTTGTATGTGTCATTAATTTCTGTGTAATGACTGAAGTTAATATTTTGTAGATTGTTGGTAGGCATGTTATGGGGCAATATTTAGCTGGGTTTGCTGTGTCTGCTTGATCTTTAGGTTTCAGATAGGTTATTCCTTGTGTAAGTGTATCAGGGAATGTGTATGGGTCTGCAATGTAACTGTTAAATAATTTAGTTAGATGTGAATGTGTTGAGGTGAACTTCTTTAGCCAGAAATTTTCTATTTTATAATTTCCAGGGGCTTTCCAATTGTGTGTAGAATTAATTGCTTGGGTGACTTCATGTTGCAAAATTATCACTTCAGGCATTTGTGGTATCATCTTGTATGAGTCTGTTTCTGCTTGTATCCACTGTGCATGCCTGTTATGTTTTACCGGGTTTGACCATATGTTGCTCCAGAAGTGTTCCATGTCTGTTATGTTTGGTGGATTGTCTATTTTAATGTGTGTGTTATCTATTGTTTGGTAAAATCTCTTTTGGTTTGTGTTGAATGTTTGGTTTTGTTTCGTTCTATTTTCACTTTTTTTGTATCTTCTAAGTCGTTTGGCCAATGCTTGTAATTTCTGCTTCTTTTCATCTAATTGCTCTATTGCTTCTTGTTGTGAGATTTTACCTAACCTTTTTCGTTTTTTGTCTGATATTTCATTTCTTATAAATTGTGTTAGCTGTCCGATGTCTTTTCTCAGTTTTTCTATTCTGATCTGTAGCCTGTGTTGCCATGCTGGTTTTGTGGGTTTCTTCTGTGTGTTGGTTGGTTCTGATCTCTGCCTAGTGTGTATATTTAGTGTAGTGAGTGCTCCTACATAAACCAGTAGTTGCAACTCTTCCATAGTTGTATTTTCATTTATTTTGTTGTGTATGATTGTGTTGATAGTTGTTATTGTTGTTTCAACTTGTGGGTTATTTGGTGGTCTATGCAAGAATGATCTAATGTCTGTATTTGTGTCTTTGTATTCTATATATGTCAACTGAAATTTTTCTTCTATATCTAACATGTGTGTCACTTCATGTTCTATTTGAGCTTGTTCTGGTGGCTGTCTTAAGATTTCATTTTCCTCTGATTGTTTAATTGACGCGTTTTGTTTTTGTTTGTTTTCTCTGGGGTGTTTGAGTCAATTACTGTATTTTCTTCTTCTTCTAATTGCACATTATTTTGTTTCAGTATTTTTTGTACTTGTTGTTTGATGTTTTCTAATTCTGACTGGGGTATCCTGTTATTTTTTATTATTACACGGATCTGATCAGCAAGTCGTTGTTCTGTTAAAAATTTTAATTCTGGGTATCTGGTAATAAATGTTGTATATACTTGTGATCTGTATCCAGTTGTGTTGGTTCCTAGGTTTGTTGCTTGATAATAACAGAACAGTTTATTATTATTATTATTATTATTATCATCTTCTTTCCTTTCTCAGACCTTAGGTCTGGTTAAAAATGGAAAGTGATGCAGACCTTGATCAAGCGTCACTTCCTTTTAACTGTACGGTATATGTTATATTGCATTTAGGAGCTTTCGGGTAATTGAACATGTATCAATAATTACGGATTTCTGTAATTGTATATATAAGTTTGGATGTAGGTGAATTGCATTGATGTACTGGTGGATATTGTGTGGTATGACTCCTATAGTTGATAGTGTAATTGGTATAATGTCAACTTTATCCTGATGCCACATGTCCTTGACTTCCTCAGCCAGTTGGATGTATTTTTCAATTTTTTCTCCTGTTTTCTTTTGCATTTTTGTTGTATTGGGTATGGATATTTCGATTAGTTGTGTTAATTTCTTCTTTTTATTGGTGAGTATGATGTCAGGTTTGTTATGTGGTGTTGTTTTATCTGTTATAATCGTTCTGTTCCAGTATAATTTGTATTCATCATTCTCCAGTACATTTTGTGGTGCATACTTGTATGTGGGAACGTGTTGTATTATAAGTTTATGTTGTAAGGCAAGCTGTTGATGTATTATTTTTGCTACATTGTCATGTCTTCTGGAGTATTCTGTATTTGCTAGTATTGTACATCCACTTGTGATGTGATCTACTGTTTCTATTTGTTGCTTGCAAAGACTGCATTTATCTGTTGTGGTGTTGGGATCTTTAATAATATGCTTGCTGTAATATCTGGTGTTTATTGTTTGATCCTGTATTGCAATCATGAATCCTTCCATCTCACTGTATATATTGCCTTTTCTTAGCCATGTGTTGGATGCGTCTTGATCGATATGTGGCTGTGTTAGATGATACGGGTGCTTGCCATGTAGTGTTTTCTTTTTCCAATTTACTTTCTTCGTATCTGTTGATGTTACATGATCTAAAGGATTGTAGAGGTGGTTATGAAATTGCAGTGGTGTAGCTGATGTATTTATATGAGTGATTGCTTTGTGTATTTTGCTAGTTTCTGCTCGTTCTATAAAGAATTTTCTTAAATTGTGTACCTGTGCATAATGTAGGTTTTTTTTATGTCGATGAATCCCCTTCCTCCTTCCTTTCTGCTTAATGTGAATCTTTCTGTTGCTGAATGTATGTGATGTATTCTATATTTGTGGCATTGTGATCATGTAAGTGTATTGAGTGCTTCTAGGTCTGTGTTACTCCATTTCACTACTCCAAATGAGTTGGTCAATATTGGTATAGCATAAGTATTTATAGCTTTTGTCTTGTTTCTTGCTGTCAATTCTGTTTTCAGTATTTTTGTTAGTCTTTGTCTTTATTTTTCTTTTAGTTCTTCTTTAATATTCGTATTATCTATTCCTATTCTCTGTCTGTATCCTAGATATTTATAGGCATCTGCTTTTTCCATCGCTTCTATGGAGTCACTGTGGTTATCCAATACGTAATCTTCTTGTTTGGTGTGTTTTCCCTTGACTATGCTATTTTTCTTACATTTCTCTGTTCCAAAAGCCATATTTATATCATTGCTGAATACTTCTGTTATCTTTAGTAATTGGTTGAGTTGTTGATTGGCTGCTGCCAGTAGTTTTAGATCATCCATGTATAGCAAATGTGTTATTTTATGTGGGTATGTTCCAGTAATATTACATCCATAATTTGTACTATTTAGCATGTTGGATAGTGGGTTCAGAGCAAGGCAGAACCAGAAAGGACTTAATGAGTCTCCTTGTTATATTCCACGCTTAATCTGTATTGGTTGTGATGTGATATTATTAGAGTTTGTTTGGATATTAAGTGTGGTTTTCCAGTTTTTCATTGCTATGTTTACGAAATGTATCAATTTAGGATCTACTTTGTATATTTCCAATATCTGTAGTCACCCTGAGTGGGGTACACTATCAAAAGCATTTTGGTAATCAATGTATGCGTAGTGTAGTGACCTTTGTTTAGTTTTAGCTTGATATGTCACTTCTGTATCTATTATCAGTTGCTCTTTACATCCTCGTGCTCCTTTGCAAAAGCCTTTTTGTTCTTCATTTATAATTTTGTTCTGTGTTGTATGTGTCATTAATTTCTGTGTAATGACTGAAGTTAATATTTTGTAGATTGTTGGTAGGCATGTTATGGGGCAATATTTAGCTGGGTTTGCTGTGTCTGCTTGATCTTTAGGTTTCAGATAGGTTATTCCTTGTGTAAGTGTATCAGGGAATGTGTATGGGTCTGCAATGTAACTGTTAAATAATTTAGTTAGATGTGAATGTGTTGAGGTGAACTTCTTTAGCCAGAAATTTTCTATTTTATAATTTCCAGGGGCTTTCCAATTGTGTGTAGAATTAATTGCTTGGGTGACTTCATGTTGCAAAATTATCACTTCAGGCATTTGTGGTATCATCTTGTATGAGTCTGTTTCTGCTTGTATCCACCGTGCATGCCTGTTATGTTTTACCGGGTTTGACCATATGTTGCTCCAGAAGTGTTCCATGTCTGTTATGTTTGGTGGATTGTCTATTTTAATGTGTGTTATCTATTGTTTGGTAAAATCTCTTTTGGTTTGTGTTGAATGTTTGGTTTTGTTTCGTTCTATTTTCACTTTTTTTGTATCTTCTAAGTCGTTTGGCCAATGCTTGTAATTTCTGCTTCTTTTCATCTAATTGCTCTATTGCTTCTTGTTGTGAGATTTTACCTAACCTTTTTCGTTTTTTGTCTGATATTTCATTTCTTATAAATTGTGTTAGCTGTCCGATGTCTTTTCTCAGTTTTTCTATTCTGATCTGTAGCCTGTGTTGCCATGCTGGTTTTGTGGGTTTCTTCTGTGTGTTGGTTGGTTCTGATCTCTGCCTAGTGTGTATATTTAGTGTAGTGAGTGCTCCTACATAAACCAGTAGTTGCAACTCTTCCATAGTTGTATTTTCATTTATTTTGTTGTGTATGATTGTGTTGATAGTTGTTATTGTTGTTTCAACTTGTGGGTTATTTGGTGGTCTATGCAAGAATGGTCTAATGTCTGTATTTGTGTCTTTGTATTCTATATATGTCAACTGAAATTTTTCTTCTATATCTAACATGTGTGTCACTTCATGTTCTATTTGAGCTTGTTCTGGTGGCTGTCTTAAGATTTCATTTTCCTCTGATTGTTTAATTGACGCGTTTTGTTTTTGTTTGTTTTCTCTGGGGTGTTTGAGTCAATTACTGTATTTTCTTCTTCTTCTAATTGCACATTATTTTGTTTCAGTATTTTTTGTACTTGTTGTTTGATGTTTTCTAATTCTGACTGGGGTATCCTGTTATTTTTTATTATTACACGGATCTGATCAGCAAGTCGTTGTTCTGTTAAAAATTTTAATTCTGGGTATCTGGTAATAAATGTTGTGTATACTTGTGATCTGTATCCAGTTGTGTTGGTTCCTAGGTTTGTTGCTTGGTAATAACAGAACATGAGGTGTCGATTAACTTCATCTGACCATCTCATCCTCTGTCTTTGTTTTCCTTCTAGGGTGGTTGCAGTAAGCATATCCTGCAAAACACCTCTATTTGGATTTAAATCATTTTCCAGTTGGCTAGCAGTGTTGTTACCATTGTGGGCGGGCATAGGGTTCAAGCGTCGTCCCCGACCATGACGGCGCTTGTCCGAGGCTTCTTTAGTTCTGTCCTGAACCAAGTAATCACACTAAAAGGGGGGTTAGCCCTATTAGTGATTTGTTCTTTTCGTCGCCTTTTACGACTGGCAGAACATACGGGAGGCCTAATTCTTTTCCCGGGCCTCCACGGGTTTTATTATTATTATTATTATTATTATTATTATTATTATTATTATTATTATCAGCAGTATACAAAATATTCTAAAATAATAAAATATTATATTTTTATATTTTACTTCTGTAAGCTGGGGAGTGTTGTACTCCAGACTGATGCTCTTAAAGTTGCTGTGAAACTCTCACCACTGATAGAATCCAAACTCCCTTATCAGTTCCTCAACACTGAATGACGCTGGGATGATTTTTGTGGCGACTACCTCTCTGAGGAGTGTTGTTGCAAAAGGACGTTTCTTCAAATATTTGTTCTTCAGAAATGACCCACAATTTTGTATCATGTCTTGACTGACCACGACGACATGAAAAGGATGGGTTAACATAGAGCTTCAACTATGATTTTCATCCAGTCCATTAAAACTTCTGCTACTGCTTAGGAGTTAATAAGTCCGATATTATTATCAAACTCCATCAAAGTACATCATGTAATACGTGGAGTTACTTTCACTGCCCCCAAAAGTTTCAGTTGACTCACAAGATAATTAAGATACCTTGGTACATTGTAATTCGTGTTCTGCCTTGAACACGAATTGCAAAAACCTCCTTAGGTGTTTTACTTTCTTGAGCAATAATTCTGTCACAAGGCAACTTAAAAAGGAAACATTTTGTCCCTTTTGTTCCAATGTCTTCAGTGTAAGTGTAGAACACTGAAGTAGCATTTGAAAGTTGATGAATATTGTAACAGTAAACAGTCAACTACCTTTTGTAGTGGACACTGTTAATACTTACATTAAGTAAGTATACACTTTTTTGGCGTCGATGTAGATTGCTTCTGTGTGTTAGACTTATGTCTTCTTAAACGAGCATTTCTCTTTCAGGTAGAAACTGTGTCAGCTTTCACTTTGTCGAATTTCTGATCAAAGGTGATGTTATTAATTTGTTTCAAGACTTGTTCCTTCATGTCATCATCTAAATAAATTTGCAGATAACATTGCACTCAGAACTTTCATCTCAGCAGTGTACTTGCTATATGATGAGCATGTATCGTTCCCTGGATACCACAAACCTGTATTAAAGTTGGTGTTGAATGCTGTTCTGTGCCTTTCACATGAAATTTCAAAAACCAGGCATTTTTTGTGGAACATTTGATCCAATTCTGTTCATAAAAAGTTCTTCTGGAGGATACAATTTCTTAGTCTTGTCATTGTTGTAACGATTTGATCTACTTTTAAATTAATGAATGTGATCATAAACTGCCATTCATACTGCCTCCTTAATTTTCCATAGCCTGCTTCTGTGCTAACCCCTTCCAGAATGAGTAGACTTGTGCAACTTCAGAAATTTCTGAACTGCTATTAATCATCGCCTTTTAACTCCATGTCCTACTATGAAGACTTTTCTGCGTATAGGTATTTAACGTGCGACTTCTTCCCTTTTTACTCTTACTCTGTAGTTGAAATTACACTCTCGAAGCTGTGCTTCATCTTTATTATTCCGTGATCACCTTCCAAGAAGTAGAAGTATTGTAATGAGGCCAGTCAGATACAGTGATTGGTCATTGCAGACTGTGGTGTTACTACATTTTCATATGATACTTGCTCCTTTTTCATTACTTAGCGTCTCAAAACACTTTAACTTAGAGTTGCAGTCTTCTCGTAGTTCGTGTGACTGAACGCTTAATTTCTTCATGGCTGTACTAATTCACCTTCATACTTGCCTATTCCTATCACTGTTAGAATCTGATGGTTTGTCTTTCAACCTCAGATGAAGGATTCAACATTCAATGTAAATAATAAAACAATGCAAACTCCAGGATGCAATATGACAATGTTATGAAAAGCATAGTTCCTACTCAACAAACACCAGAGATGATGAGTCAAAGATAGGCACAACAAAAAGACTGTCTAAAGTAAACTTTCGTCCAGCAAGGCCTTCAATAGAAATAGACAACACACACACACACACACACACACACACACACACACACACACACACACACACACACACCCATACACATACACACACACACACACACACACCCATACACATACACACACACACACACACACACACACACACACACACAAACACACACACACACACACACACACACACACGACCACAATGTGTGGTTGTAAATAATAAACTACTAAAGCTGAAATGTATCACTTACAACACCTACATTACTAAAGACAAGCTCCCAAACTAAAGTAATAGTTGTCACTAGTACCTACAATGAGCAGTAAAGGAAAATTCTATGTTTCTTACTTCAGCATTGTTTGCTAACCCACAAGGAATCGAAAACTTTATACACAGAATTGGACAAAGCATATTTATTGCCTGTAGTGAGAGACGTTAGCACGTTCTTCTCCTGCATGCCTAATCTAAAATGGGTTATAGAACACGGACTGTTCATATTGTCACGCTGGATGATTACCAATATTAAACAACACAGAATCCTACATCTCATGGCATACATAACTCGCTTTTGAAAAAAAAACCATGGACAACGAGCATTCTTTTCCTATGCTCTTCATACGGTTTACCTACTCTGGAGAACACTTCTTTAAATTTCCTTACTGTTACTTTACAGTTTCATACTTTCAAAATGAATTTACTGTCATCTAATTCTCCAGAAAGATACTGGGTACATACCTTATTATATCTGTGAAGCAAGTCTCCCTTCAATATTTATTCCCTGATTGGATTCACCTGACCATGGGTAATACTGTTCCTTGATGTTAGATCTGCCTATCCCTTATTTCCTAACTCCCTAGAGATCTCGATATATTTCAACTAAGTTCAGTTTCTCCCTTTCCACTTCACTATCACCAACATTGAAGTTTCTCCTTAGCACAGTAACATAGTGACCTTACCAGTCTATAAAACATACCAGCTTTTTTCTACACTAAGAAATGATAACTGCAATATTCCTACCTCCTATATAATAGTGGCACATTCTTCTTATTAGCCAAGCAACAAGTGTTGCCATATACCTCTGCACTATGTACCTTCTCTCCTGTATTTACATTTTAGGATATCATACAATATGCTTTGCTGGAGTCGTGCATAGTACTCCTCCTCTTCTCCCTCTGTAATCTGACGTTCCTAATATGTGCCCTAAATTCAGTTAATTGAATTGAATTAATTCTAACAACTGAATTAATTCTAGCTGTCCAAGTCATTTGCCCATGTCCACGCATTATGTTTGTAATGTCATATATCTCTGCCTTATTCCTGTGTATACAGGTTGTAGTCATCGCTATGTGGTATAAGTAGAGGAAGGATTACAACGCCAGGAACTGCATATGAAAAGAATATTGGTACTCGTATCTGAGAAGAAAGAAAGAGAAAGGAAAAGAACAGGCATGTGAAGATCTGAGAAAGAGAGATGACAGACCACCTTCCCACCACCCATTCCAAGGTCCCCTACTTGGTGAGTACTTCACCATAATGCCAGAAGACCAAGAGTGCTCGGCATGCCCTGCAGAACAGACTTGTCACGGTTTCACTAGTACAAGCCCCGGAAACTAATCTTAATGCACCCTTATTGACAGTCTGCAGAGCTGTTGTAGTCATACGTAAGTTGTCAAACATTTGTAGTCGGGCATTGTAATGTTGATGTCAGTTACATATTATCATGTGAAGCATGTGTATGTATTCAAGTGATTACACAGTATATTCTATATATGTAATTTATAGTCATTTACTTAATGTTTTATAAGATTTATTTCTTTGCACTGTAGAGCAATTATGCACCCTTAGCTGTTTATTACCACTGCACTTGACAATGTATAGTAGCTGTTGTAGGGAATTCAGTTCCTCTACAAATCCAAAGGTTCTGCAGCGGTTATACCCTCCCCACTGCCCAAAAAACTCAAATATAACTAGGAAAAAACTTACTCATTTGCTTTTTTAAGTTCGAGCTCTAACAGAATTCTTTGACTAGAACTAAGCCATTTATCAGAAATGAGGGCATTTGTGCTGCCTCATTCCACTTCCTTACTCATAATTCTTCCTGCCTATGCCGATGAACATCTACTGTCTTATGTTGTTCTTTTGATCACATACCTATTACAGTAGGCCATTTAAATAGTTCTAATAATAGCTCACTGATAAAATCCTTATTCATTACTTCTACAGGAAATAGATTACATGGAATTTAGGGATCACCTAAAACCAAGATGTATGTCCAACAGATCGATATGTCCATTTGATGACATGTTAATGTGGGTTTGATTTTGGGTGTCACTTTGACATACAATGTCCCTGCTTCTTCCTATGATAAGAATTATTCGAAAATATTATTAGTAATCTGTGACCCTTTATCTGTTAACATTCTCCATGGTTTTCCTACATCCACAAAATATCCTTCTAAGCAGTTTATTATGGCGACTTGTAGCCTGCTTAATTGGCTATAACTTTATGCATTTGGACCAACATTCCATCAAGACAAAAATTTATGACTCCTCCTCTTCCTTTCATTAACTCTCCAAAAAAAATCAGCAGCTGTTAGATCAGGTAGTGCCTTTGGAATTATAGGATACATTGTGTATGAGACTTTAATGTTATTAATTTGACTTTCTGGCATACCTCGTATGCTATTAATATTTTTCTTATCTTGTTAGTTAAATTCATAAAATAATAGACCTTCCTCACACTTTTAATACAATTATGCATTCCAAAGTGACCATGGCCTTTATGTATAGACAATGAGGTCACTCTCCACAGTTTGTGGAATACATAACCTCTACTGTGCTTCATCATCTTGCAATACAGGAAACATCAGATCCCTACCTAGCACCCTCATAGCTTTGTCTTCTTATGATAGAGATATCTGTTCACATATATCTCGCTCATAACCAAAACTTCATCGGTTTTAACATATTCTTTTATTCGTAGTGCTAGTCTCCACAGTTCATCATTTGTGTAGCTTATGTTCAGAAAATTAATTGAGAAGATAATTCTTGATCTGCCGGTATTCATAATGTCAGTCATTGCCTAATGACAGAAGTGACAATGCATCTAGTACTACTTTCTCTGAACCTTTCCTATAGTGTATTCCTTTTTGATTTTCTTGTAGAAATATGACACAACGCATTAATCCTCTGTGTAATAACCTGCTTTCCATAAAAAACGCTATGGCTTAGTGGTCTGTATATATTACGATCTTAATCCCCAAATGAGCGCTTGAAATTCTTGTATGTTCCATATAATTGCCAACAATTTCTTCTCTGTCGCTGTGTAATTAAGCTCATACCTGTTGCGACTCCTGCTAGCGAAAGATACTGTCCTATGATCTTCTAGCGTAGAAGTCCACTTTATTCGAAACAATTCAGAAGCGGTACCATATTCAGAAGCATTGGTCCATAACTTAAATGTTTCATTCGTCAATGCATGTTTTAAGTCACGTGAATTTAATAACGCTACTTTAACATTACTGAATGTTTCTGGCGCTCCTTCATCTTTATCTATGTTGCTTTTTGTCTGAACAATGATAATAGCCTTGTGTTACTCACTGGTTGGCCATTTGTGTAGCGACAAAAAAGATCATAACTATTCGACATTTTTCGGTTCTGGGCAATATTTGATGGTTCTTATTCTTTCTGGATTTGGTCTAATTTCTTTTGTTCCTAGCAGGTGTCCTACAAATATTAGTTCTTGCCTTTCAAAGTGCGATTTTAAAAGTTTGATAGTGATGCCTTTTTCATACAATTTATCTAAAGTTTTACTTAATAACATACAGTGTTCTTCCCAAGACTTGGATACTAATAGTAGATCAGTCATGTGTATAATTCATTCCTTCAATAATTCCTCACCTAGAGCTTCATATAGTGCTCGTATGAATACCGAAACAAATATGCTTAAGCCGAAAGGTAATACTTGAAACTGATAAGATTTAGCATCGAAGGGAAAAGTAGAACATTTTCTCGAGTCGTTATGAAATTTTGCCTGTCAGTACCCAGCCCTTATATGCAGCGAGCTGCCATATATTCCTCCTCAAACTTAGCTAACAAATCATCCACACATATTGGTTTGTTCCATTCTATTACTATATGTTTTCTCAATGTACGAGCATCTAAAACTAAGTGCACACCTCCTGTGGCTTTCTTCACAGTTAGTAAATGGTTATTATATACTCCTGGACTCCTTACTATTATCTTATTTTCTGCCATCTTATTTATTTCTTCGTTTACAGCTGGTCTTAAACTTGGTGGAAATGGATATGGCTTACAAAAGAATGGCTCATAATCTTTTATCTTAAAGCTAAAAATGTGAGCCCATAGCCACTCCTCGTATATCAGAGAGCACACTCCAATGCTCAAATAAAATACTGTATAAACCATTTTGTTACTCCTTCCTTAACAGACATTATTCGTGACTTTAAACCTTACCTATGCTATTGGCACATAAATGTCTTCCCCTGGTTCCTCATTACTTACTATTTGAGCTGTGTCATCTATTGGGTAGTATTTAATGATTAGTCAGTATTCTTTTCTACTAGATTTGCCTTCAGTGCTGCGACGTAATTCTGACAGTGTGATTCCAGTATAATTTTTATTGTTGGAATCCATTTTTACTTTACACTCTACTAACAAATCGATAACTAATAATATCTGTAAAGTGACATTACATACCACAAACAAAGTTTGCATAAACTTAAAATGATTTATTACTATAGGGGATTGTGTCTTTGTTTTCCTTCACTGTCCGTGATTGCTATAATGTATACTCCTGTCAGCAGTAGAGCGAGACACATATTTCTATTTCTAATTGTTTCGAGGTATTCCTGTGGTATTAATGAAATTCCGCTTCCAGAGTCTATGTATACGTTTACACCCTTTGTTTACACTTTTTTCCCAAAAATTCCCTGTTATTAATAGTTTCACTTGTTCCTCCTCCTTTATTTTATTCTGTTGTAATAGCCACTCCCTTGTAGGTATTTTTTGAGTAAAGGCTATTAATCGATCAGTATACGGTCCTGTTACTGGTCTGCTAGATCTTGGATTCTGGCCCACGTTCCAGTCTATTGGGTGTTTTCCATCACTACCACAGGGTATGTATCCATTTACGTGTTATGTTTAGAGTAAGATGAACGGTTTGTTAACTCCATTATCATTGGTGTTCACGTTACTCATTACAAATATCTGTGAATAATTACTTCCTCTCGTCTTTATTTTTCGATTTTCCTAGCGTTAGGCCTCCTATCTATTTCCTTTCCGTCTTTGAAATTTCGGTGAATAGAGGTCGCCTTCATTGTTCTCTGGAAGTTTAACTCCAGTGTTCCGGTGTTCTCTCTGATTATAATTTCCTCTTTCTTTATTTAAAGTATCTGACCCTTCAGCGAACGTTACTAAATTACCCATATTAGTCCATCCACTATACAATATCTCCTTTCAACGTAGTAGGGTAATCGCCTCACAAGAAACTGTACTAAATGTTTTTCATCTAGTGGGTTGTCTAAATATTTTGATATGGATGAATACCTTTCAGTATACTTTCATTATAGTGCTTTAGGTCTAATAGTTCTAATGATAATTTCTCTTCTCTACTCGCCAACCATCATTTTCTCGTAAATTTTTCCTGAAAGTTCTCCTACTATTTAAAATCCTCAGAAAGGGCTGTCCCCCATACTGTGGCGTCAGCTGCTAAATATCCCTGCGCAAAATCTACACTGGTGTCCAAAATAAAGCAACAAACCGAAATTTTGCAAGGTTGCGTTTATTTTGCCACGAAACAGTATAATCAGGTGGATAGTAAAGTAGAAACAATATAAAAAATACAGAACACAAACAACTGCAACGTGCATAGCTGCAGACAAAAATATTCTTCATTTTTTTCCAACTTAACGGATTTGCACACACATTCCGACAATTTATTAATGCGCTCGGTGTCAGGTGTGACTACCTCTGGCAGCAATACAGGCATAAAAACTACGGGGCATGCTGTAAATGATGTTGAGGCAATAAAGCTCATTCTTTCTGCAGCTCTGCTCGGAAGTCTTGGAGAGTGGTTGATGGATGCTGACATGATGCAGCCCATGTCCCTAGTGCATCCGACGTGCTTTATGGGATTCAGATCGAGAGAGCGAGCATGCTGCGCCACGCGTACATGATCTTCCGTCTCCAAGATCAACCACGCGTGCTTTATGAGGTCGAGCATTATTGCGCAGCAATACGAAGTCTGTGCCCACAGCCCCTGGCAATAATCGCTAATTAGGGTCCAAGATCTAGTCAACATACATGACAGCAGTTAGAACTTGCCGATTTAACCGCACAATTTCATAAAGTGGTGTTCGAGTTGTCAACATGATCCATGCCCAAACCATTAAGAATCATCCTCGATATCAGTCTCTTTCCACAATGATTGAGTCCCGAAATCGTGTCCCACGTTCCTTCCTGATGCCAATCCGTCGACAGTTACTGTCCAGACCAAATCGGGACTCATCTGTGAAAAGAACATTGTTCGACCGTCCAGGTGGCATGTTGACAGCTCCGCTCTGGACGTTCCCTTTTGTGAAGGTGCATCAGACGTGCACATACAGCAAGTCTCCGACAGCAAAGGCCACTTCGGCGAAGCCTTCTGTACAACGTTTGGCTCGCTACAACACGTGCAGTGGTTGCTCCGGGGTCATATGCCAGTTGCCGTGCATTGATAAGGTGGTACCGTCGGGTGCTTACAGCCAAATAACAGTTCTCTCTTTCTAATGTACACGTGTTCAGCCCCTCCCTGATCTTCGGGATACAGTTTCGATCTCTATAAACTGTCGCCACATCCGAAAAACAACAGAACTATTGACATTAAGCCTTCAGGGCACATGAGCTTGCGACTGTGCTGCATCGTCTCTTACCTTGGCCCACCACTGCAGACAGCTTGGTAGGCGTCTTCCCTGTGCCGTACCGCAGCGTCTGTGACTGTGGACACAGGGATTGTGGATGTGGGACTACCCGGCAAACACTATCCCTTTTGATAGATGCCGTGATGTCATCATTTGGTTGTCCGTTGACCAGAATGACATCTTCCGTGCAGAACACGATAGTACGGACATTCGTTGACAGTTTGTATGACTATATCGTAAATTAGACAGAGGACAAAGAAACACTGGTTTGTTGCTTTAATTTAGAACGCCAGTGTATTTTCTTAGTCATTCCATTTCTTGAGCATAGATCAGGAAAATACTATGAAGAGAATCATCGGATGTAGCTACCTTTGGGTTTAAATTTAGGGAACTTTTTTGACCAATTTAATCCTTTTCTTAATTGTAATTTCTGTAATAGCTCTTTCAATGTTTGACGCATATGTTTTACTCCTAAATTCCTGTTTAGTGTATTTAACTCTTGTCACAATTTTGAAATCCATTCTGATGATCAACAATGTCGTCCATAGAATTATAAATACCGCTAGCAGTGTCTACTACACCTTGCACTTTCTGTCCTGCTAATTCCTGTATACGCTTCTTCATATTAGTTAAAGTATTTGCATCGCAATCTAATTGAATAAACTTTCTATATAATTCCATCACTTCAACTCTGTTTTCTGTATCTCAGATTTGGGTTGTTACAATTTTGAAACCATTCGTTGTTGTATCTTCTAATTGTTTGATTTTATCATTGATATTATTAAAATTTTCCTTCCTCCTCCATAATCGAATCACAACGTTTCTTCATATTTGTTTTGAACGCCTTATGTAAGTTTTCTAAGCTTGTCTCAATTTTTTGAGAAATTCTAGCTACTGTAGTTTTAAGTGTTGTTATATCATTATACATGTCTCCTAGCCTATCCATCTGTTTCAGCTTATCTGTTTGAGATCTACTGGCCGTTTTGAGTGCTGCCATGTCATTTGAAATTGTTGTTGTATTGTGAGACAGTTCATCTAAGTTACAGAAACTTTTCAGCTTATCTAAAATCTCAATATATATTTTTATCCATATTCCTAGCGATGTTGTTGTTGTTGTTGCTGTTGTCTTCAGTCCTGAGACTGGTTTGATGCAGCTCTCCAAGCTACTCTATCCTGTGCAAGCTTCTTCATCTCCCAGTACTTACTGCAACCTACATCCTTCTGAATCTGCTTAGTATATTCATCTCTTGGTCTCCCTCTACGATTTTTACCCTCCACGCTGCCCTGCAATGCTAACTTTGTGATCTCTTGATGCCTCAGAACATGTCCTACCAACCGATCCCTTCTTCTTGTCAAGTTGTGCCACAAACTCCTCTTCTCCCCAATTCCTAGCGATAGGCATATACTAAAGTGTTTCAATAATATTAAATGTTTTGAATAGAAGTTTTACTCCCTTCAGACTAGTACATAGCACTGCTGATAAAATGTGTCACAACATGCAACACTGCACACAAGAGTAGACAGTCCACATTATAGCTCATCTAGTTTGTTGTATTTGTGCTGCAGCACAAAGCCAACGCAGTCGTATATGTGTCGTGCGACGTGATGCCTGGATCAGGTGTCTTATAGCCAACACGACCATCTTTCATCGGCAATGCAGATAGGAATTAAGACATGTTGCTACCTTGAGTAGCGTTCTCACCAATGCCAGATGATTACTGAACGCAGGCAACGATAATTTTCAAAGTATTAAAGTACAGTTTACCAAAAACTACTGAAGACAGAACCGTGAAGCTTGGAAAGCAGATTGTTCGCAGTCATCGCTTCATTCTAGTGTGGATTCAGATCTATTAAACTGTTGAGATCTGTTGAAATAGTTTGAAGGTTTGGTTACATAAAAAAATATACTTTTATCTTGAAATAGTAGTACACTCAGTGCGAAATAGGCTTATATTTGTTCATTGGCAGACTAGGAAAAACAGCAAGATATCTGACCTACTTCTGATACATAGTTTAAGTTACAGTTTTTCATCATGATTTTCAGAGTGTTTATTTCCTGTTCCATGCCCAACTTCGTCTCCCTCTTTAGTCTTCTTCGATAACTGACTTCCAGTTGACAACTTTCTGCCTCAGAGACCCTTGAAAATCTGTCTCGAAATCTGGCAGAAAACCCAAAGAGATTCTGGTCATACATAAAGCACACCAGTGGCAAGACGCAGTCAATACCTCCACTGCGCGATAACAGCGCTGAAGTCACTGATGATAGTGCCACTAAAGTAAAGTTATTAAACACGGTTTTCCGAAACTCCTTCACCAAAGAAGACAAAGTAAATATTCCTGAATTCCAATCAAGAACAACTGCTAAGATGAGAAATATAGAAGTTGATATCCTTGGTGAAGCGAAGCAGCTTAAATCCCTTAGTAAAAGCAAGGCCTGCGGTACAGATAGTATACCAGTCAGGTTCCTCTCAGAGTATGCTGATAAAATAGCTCCATATTTAGCACTTACATACAACCACTCGCTCATAGAAAGATCCGTACCTTAAGACTGGAAAATTGCTCAAGTCACACCAATACCCAAAAAGGGAAGTAGGAGTAATCCGCTGAATTACAGGCCTTTATCATTAACGTCGATTTGCAGTAGGTTTTTGGAACGTATACTGTATACGAACATTATGAAGTACCTCGAAGAAAATGACTTATTGACACATAGTCAGCATGGTTTCAGGAAATGTCGTTCTTGTGAAACACAACTAGCTCTTTATACTCATGAAGTAATAAGAGCTATCTACAGGGGATGTCAAATTGATTCCATAATTTTAGATTTCCCGAAGGTTTTCGACACCGTTCCTCACAAGCGTCTTCTAACCAAACTGCGTGCCTATGGAGTAACGCCTCAGTTGTGCGACTGGATTCGTGATTTCCTGTCAGAAAGGTCACAGTTCGTAGTAATAGATGGAAAGTCATCGAATAAAACAGAAGTAATATCCAGCGTTCCCCAAGGAAATGTTATAGGCCCTCTGTTGTTACTGCTCTATATTAACGACATAGGAGACAATCTGAGTAACCGTCTTAGATTGTTTGCAGATGATGCTGTCATTTACCATCTTGTAAAGTCATCAGACGATCAAAACGACTTGCAAAATGATTTAGATAAGATATCTGTATGGCGCGAAAAGTGGCAATTGACCCTGGATAAGGAAAAGTGTGAAGTTATTCACATGAGTACTAAAAGAAATCAGGTAAATTTCGATTAGGCGATAAGTCACACAAATCTGAAGGTTCTAAATTCAACTAAATACTTAGGGATTACAATTACAAATAACCTAAATTGGAACGATCACATAGATAATATTGTGGGTAGAGCAAACCAAAGACTGCGATTCATTTGCAGAGCACTTAGAAGGTGCAACAGGTCCACTAAAGAGACTGCTTACACCAAGCTTGTCCGCTCTCTTCTGGAGTATTGCTGTGGGGTGTGGAATCCACATCAGGTGGGACTGACGGATGACATCGAAAACATACAAAGAAGGGCAGCTCGTTTAGTATTATCGCGACATAGGGGAGATAGTGTCACAGACATGATACGTCAATTGGAGTGGCTATCATTAAAACAAAGGCGTTTTTCGTTGCGACGGTAACAGTAGGACTAATAAAAGACAAAGACAAGATACAACAAGGATTGGCGCGTTTCGTCACGAGATTGTTTCGTCAGCGCAAGAGCGTTACACATATAGTCCATTAAATTTCGATCATGCAGCCGCGCAAATAAAATTTCCTCCACTGATATTTCGGCCGCGTATCGTCCGGCCATCCTCAGACTAAGTCACAACACTGACGACAAGATGCCAAGCGCGGCCTTATATGGTCCACCGCGGCGGTACTGCGCATGCGGGTCACAGATCCTGGTCTGCGGCAGAGAAATACGCTGTCGCGAAGGCGTACAGACATTCGGTTCGTTTATCAATGTATGATCGGCGGCGGTGACATCATGACGACCTCTCTGAGGTTTAATTACCGCATGAGCCGGATTCCATGCTTTGTCCAAATTGAAACCATTATCTCTATTTATTAAATTATTAGCTAATCTAATCTCTATAGCTCCTTGAAAAAAGATTCCCAAAAAGAAGAGGTGGAAGTTAAAATCTTCACATCACTGTAATTCATGGAAAGCCCTGTATCAATACAATGTTCGGCCACAGCTGACTTGTCTGGCTGTAATAAGTGTGTGTATCTTAGATATTCCACACACCTCGGTGCATGTTGTTTGACCATGTACGACTTCTCACAATTTCCACAATGAATCTGATAGACACCCGCTTTACGAAGCTGTAAATCGTCCTTCACAGAGCCGAGTAAAGCTGCAATCTTCATGGGGGGCCGGACGATCAGCTTCACACAGTATTTCTCAAGAATCTGGCCTATCTTCGAGGAAAGAGCACCCACCTAGGGCATGGAAGGCTTCGAGGACAAGGCACTAGGCTCATTGCTGTTGTTGTTGTGGTCTCCCGTTACGATTTTTACCCTCCACGCTGCCCTCCACTGCTAAATTTGTGATCCCTTGATGCCTCAGAACACGTCCTACCAACCGGTCCTCCACGCTGCCCTCCTTTTCGGGCGCTGAAAACCACGCAGTTGAGCGCCCCATAAAACCAAACATCATCATCATCACGCTGCCCTCCAATGCTAAATTTGTGATCCCTTGATGCCTCAGAACGTGTCCTACCAACCGGTCCCTTCTTCTTGTCAAGTTGTGCCACAAACTCCCCTTCTCCCCAATTCTACTTAATACCTCCTCATTAGTTACGTGATCTACCCATCTAAGCATCAGCGCTTTTCTGTAGCACCACATTTCGAAATCTTCTATAATTGTAAGACATTTCCAGGGGCAGATGTGGGCTCTGACCACAATCTATTGGTTATGAACTGTTGATTAAAACTGAAGAAACTGCAAAAAGGTGGGAATTTAAGGAGATGGGACCTGGATAAACTGAAAGAACCAGAGGTTGTACAGAGTTTCAGGTAGAGCATAAGGGAACAATTGACAGGAATGGGGGAAAGAAATACAGTAAAAGAAGAATGGGTAGCTTTGAGGAATGAAATAGTGAAGGCAGCAAAGGATCAGGTAGGTAAAAAGACGAGGGCTAGAAGAAATCCTTGGGTAACAGAAGAGACACTGAATTTAATTGATGAAAGGAGAAAATACAAAAATGCAGTAAGTGAAGTACGCTAAAAGGAATACAAAGGTCTCAAAAATGAGAACGACAGGAAGTGCAAAATGGCTAAGCAGGGATGGCTAGAGGACAAATGTAAAGATGTAGAGGCTTATCTCACGAGGGGTAAGATAGATACTGCCTACAGGAAAACTAAAGAGACCTTTGGAGAAAAGAGAACCACTTGTATTAATATCATTAATCTATACTCAGTGTTAACAAATTTCTCTTCTTCAGAAACGCATTCCTTGCCATTGCCAATCTACATTATATATCCTCTCTACTTCGACCATCATCAGTTATTTTGCTCCCGACATAGCAAAACTCCTTCAGTACTTTAAGTGTCTTATTTCCTAATCTAATTCCCACAGCATCACCTGACTTAATTCGACTACATTCCATTATCCTTGTTTTGCTTTTATTGATGTTCATCTTATATCTACCTTTCAAGACACTGTCCATTCCGTTCAACTGCTCTTACAAGTTCTTTGCAGTCTCTGACAGAATTACCATGTCATCGGCGAACCTCAAAGCTTTTATTTCTTCTTCATGGATTTTAATACCTACTCCGAATTTTTCTTTTGTTTCCTTCACTGCTTGCTCAATATACAGATTGAATAACATTGGGGACAGGCTACAACCCTGTCTCACTCCCTTCCCAACCACTGTTTCCCTTTCATGTCCCTCGACTCTTTTAACTGCCATCTGCTTTCTGTAGAAGTTGTAAATAGCCTTTCGCTCCCTGTACTTTACCCCTGCCACCTTCAGAATTTGATAGAGAGTATTCCAGTCAACATTGTCAAAAGCTTTCTCTAAGTCTACAAATGCTAGAAACGTAGGTTTGCCTTTCCTTAATCTTTGTTCTAAGATAAGTCGTAGGGTCAATATTGCCTCACGTGTTCCAACGTTTCTACGGAATCCAAACTGATCTTCGCCGATGTTGGCTTCTACCAGTTTTTCCATTCGTCTGTAAAGAATTCGCGTTAGTATTTTGCAGCTGTGATTTATTAAACTGATAGTTCGGTAATTTTCACATTTGTCAACACCTGCTTTCTTTGGGATTGGAATTACTATATTCTTCTTGAAGTCTGAGGGTATTTCACCTGTCTCGTAAATCTTGCTCACCAGATGGTAGAGTTTTGTCAGGACTGGCTCTCCCAAGGCCGTCAGTAGTTCCAATGGAATGTTGTCTACTCCGGGGGCCTTGTTTCGACTCAGGTCTTTCAGTGCTCTGTCAAACTCTTCACGCAGTATCATATCTCCCATTTCATCTTCATCTACATCCCCATCCATTTCCATAATATTGTCCTCAAGTACATCACCCTTGTATAGACCCTCTATATACTCATTCCACCTTTCTGCTTTCCCTTCTTTGCTTAGAACTGGGTTTCCATCTGAGCTCTTGATAGTCATACAAAAGACTCTCTTTTCTCTAAAGGTCTCTTTAATTTTCCTGTAGGCAGTATCTATCTTACCCCTAGTGAGATAAGCCTCTACATCTTTACATTTGTCCTATATTACTAACTTCTGTTTATGATGTTTATACTGTGTGTGTGCGTATGAGTGAGAGGGAGAGGGGGAGGGTAGAGCCGATTTCTTTCGGGGGGGGGGGGGGGCGGTGGCGGTTATACTACCTGTTAGCGAGTGGCTGAAAACTTTGGTGAGAACTGTTTTGACTTTTCGTTTCAGTATTCTGGGGATGGTTCATGGATGAGTGAGTGTTAAGATGGGTTCTATTATTATTACATTGAACAGTATTATTATATTTCTCCTTTTTGCGAACATTATTCTATTATTTTATCTATTAGTGTAAATAAAGAATTATTGGGCATGTGTACTTGGTCATTCAACAGGATACCACACATTCCAAACATTAATAGGTTACATAGATATATTTTCGACAACACATATTAATAGGTTATATATATCGAATGGAATGTGAATGTGGGGTTTTATTATTTTCATATATGGAAGGGCACAGATCATTCTTATATTTTACTGACACAAATATTTTAGCATGAGATCCTGTATGATTATTGAAGTTACTTAGACGAATCTGTGTTTAAAAACATTTAATCATTGTAGTCAATATACACACACAAAAAAGTATTTCACGATTTTCAATACATAAGGACCTACGAGTGATTTCATTTCGTCTTACTGCAGGCCAAGTCTGTGTACTATTGTAGTAACATAATCATCTGAATAAATCGTTAAGTACTTTGAAAATATCACTTTCCTATAGATTAGAAATGAAAGAATTAATATCGACAATCCCCAGTGTTGTCTGTGGAAACAATGGGATGATAATTACGATAATTTGAAATTCCCACTTAATGGCTGTCAATTGTCACCAACCAGTGATGTTCAGCTTGCTGCCAGCTTGGTGCCTGAAATTCTTTTAAAAATGATAGCAAGCAAACAGGAAATGTGTTGCAGGTTACAGTTAAAATTAACAACTGGAATACTTTAGCCATATGTCGCAGCTCACTGCTCAAATAATAAAGTATGTGCATACCTTATTTTGTACTTTGTGCACAATGGCGTCCTATTAGAACAAGTGAAAGCAAGAGAGAGTACGGCACTTTTTGTTTCCTGTCAATACCAAAAAGAACAAGACACTAATACTAGTTATGTTACAGATAATAGTTTTCCTTTGTAATCGCATTATTCCTTGACTTTCAGTAGAGTTTCTTTTACATACGACAAATATAATTGCTTTATATCACGGAAAATTATTTAATAATTTATAGTTCTCAAAATCTGTGCCATGTGACGTCATAATGAACAGTAATTCATGCTGAAGAATCAGTTGGAAATAAAAATTGTCATGAGCAAGTTGACATAGCACAGATATTAACAAATAAATTTAGTGAAATCATAATCGATAATCAGAAAGGAATTCCATATTTGATTTGATTTTTGAAAAAAAAATTACAATATACACTTTGTAAATGTGAAAAACATGGTAAAGGACAAGTTAATTGGGGTTTAAATAATTTACCAATGCCAGAGATGCACATACCACAATATTCGTATTGTAGACCTTTCACTGGACTAGAAAAAACATTAATTAGAGAAGATCAAGGAATTTTTCCACTAGACAAATCATGTAAAGAACATGATACTTCTCTTATAGGTAATATAGAATTAGGAAAAAAACATGAAGCTGATAAAAAATTTCAGTTAGCTGCAAAATAAGGAATGCATGCAAGTGATGCTTGATTTTGAAAGCAATTAGCTACAACTTCAGTTAGAGGAAGAATGTAAAGAAAACAAAAGTTAGGAATGGGCATTGAACTAGACAAAAATGGTTGGGGTTTATATAATGTTGGTAGTCTCATTTCATTACTATCTAAAAATATTAATCCTTAAAAATTTTTATCTATGTAAATGAATAACTTTTCAATTCGTTATTGAGCCATACGTGGCTCATGTTCCTGCTGTCATGTATTTTGCACTTGGTTTTTAACGTACTTCCGCCTTACTACGTTAATTTAAATTACTACTGTCACTGAGTTGCTGCTTTGCCTGACCATGAGCAGTGTTAGCAGCGCATATCGATATGTCCCCTCACATAGTATCTTTGCTCGACTGCTAGATTTCCTGGTCGTTGTGTCTCATATGCCAGTTCAGTTCAGGTTGCGAGTTCGGGTCTGCCAGTCAGTTGGAACGCATCTGGAGTGCAGTCTGGACCTGCCAGTCAGGTAAGTTATCTCCATGTGGTGCAGTTGGCTGGGTCCGCTGGCAACCCCTGCGCAGTATCGGAGCGTGTATGGATCTGTCCGGTCGCTACCAGCTTCGTGGTTCACCGACCAAGGATGTCAAAGCTGAGTAGTGGTTTCATCTACCAAACCATGTCCATTCATGTTTTGGTGGTTCGTTTCGGTGGTTTGCTGTTGGGAGGTTTTCCTGTGAGCCACACCGAGTGTTTCTACTTCTGAAATTTAGCAGCCATATGGTGCAATTAACTATTTTGCACCAGTGGAATTTTCTGCCTTGTGTATGTCAGTGTTCTGGTTACCTGCCCTGGGAACTGATGTAAATTAAGGCAGTGTTCGTTTGGGTGAAGTTAACTATATTACCATGTTTCAAATTCAAGTGTACCAGCGGAATTTTCTGCCTAGTGGCCATTAGTGTTCCGATTACCTGCCCTGGGCACTAACATAATTTCAGGCAGCATCCTTTCCTCACCTGTTTCCGATGTCCAACATGGTGTGTAATTTTGACAGCTAATACATACTCTATTGTGGATTATCACGTTTGTAACATTTTCTGTTTGAGTTCTCATGTACTGATTCATGGGAAGCAAGTCGTTGTGTCAGTCAGTTTGTGGCTGTCCCCTGGTTGGCTTCTGACGGATCATGTGTAGTTGGGCTCAACAACCGCTCTCCCTAAGTGAACGAGGGCATGGTTCTTTTCCTTTTTCTTAAAAATTTTTGCCCAACTAATTCTCAAATTTATCTTTCAAGCTTAAACATTGCGGCCTTCTGCCTTTAAGGGCTAATGGTAATCTATTTTAAGAGTTTGAAACTTAATTGTGGCCTTCAGCCATTGGTATTGCACCTTGCATATGTTGGTTCTATCTGCTTTCCTTGAGGCTTTACACTTAGCCGGGATATGTTTTTTTATTTAGTTTATTTGCCTTTTAATTGCATTTTTGTCTTGCTGATTTTGAAGATTTATTGTTTTTTTTAATGTTATGGCCTTCTGGCTACAAAAGTCTATGGTAATATATTCTAAAATTTTGAAACTTAAATGTGGCCTTCAGCCTTTGGTATTGCACCGTACGTATCTTTGTTCTATCTACTTTGCTGTGATGTTTTCTTTAATTATTTTATTGCTATCTTAACTGGATTTTTATCTTGTTGATTTTTTAAGATTTCTTGTTTGGAGGACTTCAGCCATGAAAGAGTTGCATTCAATAAAGGTGCCACTTTGGTTGTAAAAGTGTTATTAAATTACAATAAATTCCAATTAGAAGGTGAAACTGATCCAACCTTATTTGGCCCTTTCCACAATCCTAATTACCTGTTCTGCCCAGCGGGTTAAGTCGGCATATCACTGTTTTTTTTTAAACCAAGTGGCAAAACTAAATGAAAATCAGACATATTTAAACTGAATAATTAACAATTAAATAGTATTAAACCACTTTTGTTGGTGCACAAAAAAGAAAGGGAGATAAAAGAACTGGTGGACCTTACTTATTTCATTAAGTATTTCAGTTGTGACAAAAATTATTGAATATCTAACATAAAATGAGGTAATGGACTAACACAACATGAAGGTGAATTTCTTCCATTACTATTAGCTCCATTACCACATGTAGCAACTATTGGTTCACTTGCTGGTGATTATGCAGCAATTGCAGATGCAGTTATAAACGGGAGAAAAGGTGATGCAGAATTAGACGGCAAAAAAGAATAATTTGGAAATGGCAAAGAAATTAAAAGAGTACAAAATTTTCGAAAAAATAAACCAAAATATAATAATCCTTTATATAATGTTGAAATATAAGACTTAGTCAAACAATTACAATTAAATATTTTCATGGCGTTTTTGTGATTGATGAATTACCTACTGGACCAAACAATTTAGAATGTGGAATAGTCAATATAGATACATCTGATCATCTTTGTACGCTTTGGATCTGTTATTAAAAGTATAATAATAAAAAATCCCCCCCATGAACCATGGACCTCGTTCTTGGTGGGGAGGCTTGTGTGCCCCAGCGATACAGATGGCTGTACTGTAGGTGCAACCACAATGGAGGGGTATCCATTGAGAGGCTAGACAAACGTGTGGTTCCTGAAGAGGGGCAGCAGCCTTTTCAATAGTTTCAGGGGCAACAGTCTGGATGATTGACTGATCTGGCCCTGTAAAAATAACCAAAACGGCCTTGCTGTGCTGGTACTGCAAACAGCTGAAAGCAAGGGGAAACTACAGCCGGAATTTTTCCTGAGGGCACGCAGCTATACTGTATGGTTAAATGATGATGGTGTTCTCTTGAGTAAGATATTCCAGAGGTAAAATAGTTCCCCATTTGGATCTCCGGGCAGCGACTACTCAAGAGGATGTCGTTATCAGGAGAAAGAAAACTGGCGTTCTAGGGATCGGAGTGTGGAATGTCAGATCCCTTAATCGGGCAAGTACGGTAGAAAATTTAAAAAGGGAAATGGATAGGTTAAAGTTAGATATAGTGGGAGTTACTGAACTTGGGTGGCAGGAGGAACAAGACTTTTGGTCAGATGAACACAGGGTTATAAATACAAAATCAAATAGGGGTAATGCAGGAGTAGGTTTAATAATGAATAAAAAAGTAGGAGTATGTGTAAGCTACTACAAACAGCATAGTGAATGCATTTTTCTGGCCAAGATAGACACGAAGCCCACGCCTACTACAGTAGTACAAGATTATATGCCAACTAGCTCTGGAGATGATGAAGAAATTGAGGAAATGTATGATGAGATACAAGAAATTATTCAAGTAGTGAAGGGGGACAAAATACAATAGTCATGGGTGAGTGGAATTCGAGAGTAGGAAAAGGGAGAGAAGGAAACGTTGCAGGTGAATGTGGATTGGGGGTAAGAAGTGAAAGAGTAAGCCATCTGGTAGAATTTTGTACAGAGCATAACTTAATCATAGCTAACACTTGGTTCAAGAATCCTAAAAGAAGGCTGTATACATGGAAGAATCCTGGAGATACTAAAAGGTATCAGATAGATTATATAATGGTAAGACAGAGGTTTAGGAACCAGGTTTTAAATTGCAAGACATTTCCAGGGGCAGGTGTGGACTCTGACCACAATCCATTGGTTATGAACTTAAGGTGAAGATATTATAATACTTAATTATAGTCCTAATTCAGTTAATTTAATTGTGAACATGATATTACATCTCATTTTAATTTATCTTTGACTTCCCTAATAAAAATTTTAGATAAATTTTGTATGACAGATATATATTCCCAATTCAACCTGTCTTCCAATGCTCTAATAAAGTCTTCAGAAAAATTGAATGTAATTGATAAATCTCCCAATTTAATCTTCCTTTAAAATCTCTTATAAAATTTTCAGGAAGATTTGGGAACACTGATATTGGAATAAAATTTATTTTATCTTGGAATCCTGTGATAAAGATTTCTGATAATTTTTTACATAATGATATAAGTCCCAACAAACTTAATTTAGAAATTCCTGAATAAAAATATCATATCTAGTTTTTTGCCTTATTACACCATCCCAGTTTCATCTCTCTTGAAATTTTCTCATAAAATCTTGAGCTAAATTCCTTTTCGATACAATGTTCCAGTTACTTCATTTGGATAATCTCTAATAAATTTTTCAGGCAAGTGATCTTTACTTCATATAATATTCAATTCTAAATTGTCTTGAAAATGCATGATGAAAATTATAGTCAATATATGTTGTGATGTAAATACCCTATCTAATCTGTCTTGAAATTTTCTTATGAAATTAATATTTAATATATGAGATGATAATGTATTCCAGTTTACTTTATATTGGAAATCTCTCATAAAATTTGAAGACAATGATTGTCAACTGATATAATAATAATATCTAACTTATCCTTAAATTCTCTCACAAAATCTACAGATAACACAAAAAGCCCTGATATAAATTCCCAATCTTCTTCACCAAGTGGATTATTATTTTCAATGCAGTCACCAATTTTATTTTGTATGTTCCAATTTTTCTTGAATACGTTTAATATGAATCCTTAAAATTTGTATTTTCAAAATTATAATTCATCTATGCATAACTTTTTCCTTTTTCTACTCCGGAATAATCTTTAAGTCCAAATTTGTTTGCTCTAGCTTTCAGTACACAGACTTTTTGAAATCTTAGTAGATTTGTAAAAAAATGTTAATTTTTAGTCAACTACAATGATATAGATTTGTAATATTTAAGGGGTGGGAGAAATCCCATACCTCTAACTCCAATATAAATTACTCACGTGTGGAATGTTTTAAAAATATATTGTTAGCAAATGATATTTTATCTATTCTATATGGAATTCGAGGAGGGAAATTTTAAACAATTGAAAAAAATTGTGATGAACAATAATGTTATTTTATGTTTTCTTTATGGAATTCCAGGTCAAATATATTCTGTGCCTGAAAATTTTAAAGAAAAGTTAGTTTGTATTTCACTGAATATGATATTTCAGGACATATGAGCATAGATCCTGAAAAATTAATTAAACGAAATGGTCTTTTATCCATTATGGAATTTCAGAGTCGATGACAACAGGTGCTGAAAAAATTAGAAAAATAGCGTTTTACAGAGTAATCCAAATACCCCTGTGAAAATTTTAAGTTTATTCATTATATTTCAGGATCCACGAAGCTGGACCTGGAAAACTGAATAATATCAAACTAATTTCATTCAAATCCTGTGAACATCTCTGCAGGTCTTAAACAAATGAATTTGGTCACTAACGATATTTTGTTATTTTTATATTACAATATACCCACAGTCAATTACCTCTATACTGAAATTTTTTTACTTTATTTATGAAGATTTTCAAAACTAGTTACCCTTTTGTAATAATATTACTGGGCATCTTAGGGACGCTTCTAACATAAACTATGTATCATGTTTACTATGTAATATTCTAGGTGGAAAAGATTTGGTGTCTGAACTTTTAAACAAATTAAAAAAGATTAAATTGATTACTACATTTTATGTTTTATTCATTATGGAATTACAGGGTGCACAAATATACTCCCTGGAAATATCAAAGAAATGATATTTCATATTTTATTATAAAGATTTTCTATTATGTAAATATTTACAGAATTGGAATAATACAGATTTCCGGGTGTGTGAACATTTAGCAATCTGGAATAACATATATTCTAATAATTCAGGTATATTGATGAAGATGGCTGCACTTATATTCAGATAGCAATTTCATGCACTGAAAATGAACATACTAATAAATATTAGTTATTAATAAATGACAGCTACTGCAAGTATATCTAATGAGGCTGTATCTAGTTCAGAAATAAATATGACAAAATTTTTAAATTTATTCAAGAGCAGAAAAATATTTAAAATGTGGAACATGGTTTAAAGATATTAGGGCTCCTTTTCTGATGAGCAAAAAGGTTTAAATTTCTATTGATATTTTATCCTTTATTTATGAAGATTTTCAGGGGATAAAATGTACAGCCTCCTGTAAAAACACAGATTCTCAGAGGATTCAGATTTTGCACCTTATAAAAATGTAGATTTTCATTATCATATAAGAAATTGTATCACTTTTTTTTACAGAAGAATGGAATTAAGTTTGAAATAGTAGATTATTACACTAATATATTAAGTAACTCTTGTTTTCTTGAAGTGGATTTTCTTTCTATAGGATAGATAATTTAATTCAGATTACAAAGTAAAAATTATCAGTTGAAAATTTTAAATTATCGATCATGTTTATGAACCACAAGGAAAGTTTATATTTTAAGAAATTTTATATTACTCCTAAAATATTTTATGATTATTTAAAATATACAAAAGAATATGAAACTCTATAAGCTAAACAACTAGCCATTTATCTGAACAATGAAAATCAAAATTTCAATAACAAAATAATGTCAAAGATTAAATAGTTAGATAATTACAACCTGCATGTAGTTACACCAACTGAAGATATTAATTGGTGACATGTTTATTCGATGATGAGAGTGAAAATGGTTCTTATTTCATTAGAATAGAAAGAAGAAACTTACAAAGTTGATTTATAAATTTAGAATGTCTATCGAGTAGATTACCTTTTAATACACAACTAAATACAAAATTGTCAATGATCGATTTAGCAAAATTTTCAGCCAGGAGCATGTTTCATATAAATGTCAAGTTTTAGTCCATATTGATTATAAATATTGTTTTTTATCAGTCACATTTTGCTACTATTGAAAACTTTTTATATTGTAATTTATCTTCAAACAGCCGAATATGGATGTATTAATAAAACGACAATATTTATCTTCATCAAACGAAATTAACATAGTTTTAATCCTGATAATTTACTGGGGTTAATTTAAAAAATAACATTAATTTTATTTACCCAGCTACACTTAACCTACTTTCTTTCTCAAAACCTTTTCAACAATTTATACTTCAGGATATTTTGTTTTCAGTAATCCATACTCATAAAAATTTCCATTTAGTTCTTCACCATCTTTTTATTTATATGTTATTGGATTTGAATGTATAACAGATGCAGTTTCAAAAATTTCTGTTGACCAGTTAGCAGTATATGTTTCCTCGAATAATTCTTTTAATTTACATATTCCAACTTAATCACCTTTTTTGAATTTCGTTTTGTCATCAGATGTTAAACCCCTCTGGGAGATGGGTGTTAATTTTTTTTTTTCATTAAGTAGTGTTAGTTAATCTTATTGTTGGATTGTTTTCTATTACTGTATTCATCAACTAGATTTTCAGGTAAGTCAACCCATTTATAATTTCCATGAATGTCAAATTTTTTCCACATGTTGTGTTAAAGAGTTCTGTTAAATCTTTCAGCAACACATGCTTTCAATACAGTAACCGTTGAATAATGATTAATTTTATATATTTTCATAAATTCTGGAAAATGTTTATTATAATATTCTTGACCATTATGTTTGTAAGTTATTTGTATTTCTATTTTTTTCAAAAGCATCAACTACCATTTTACGTATTTATCTGTAACAGGAATAGCCCAGACATATTTTGAAGAAAAATGTAACACAGTTAATAAATATTTATATCCTTGACTAATTTTTGAAATTTCTTTCAAACTACTTGAATCCATTTCAACCATTTCAGCTTGCCATAGATCGTGAATAACAAAAAAAAATTACATGTCTTCTTTCGAAATATTTTCTCATTGGTTTATATAATCGATTAATTTCTTCACGAATATTAGGAGTCAGAGATTTGCACACCGTTTCACCTACAATTCTTTTAACAAAATTGCTCATTTTAGGTTTACATATAGCACAAAGATTATTTGTCTTCCATTTTTAGTAGTTACTCGGTGAGGATTATCTGTTTCAGTATATTTTTTACATTTCAAACAGTATATGTGATTCTCCATTCATATAGGTGAAAAATTTTGTAAGATTTAAATTATTATTTTATTCTATCATTGTTATTTCGTGCTAAAATAAGTTCACTGAACATGATCAATTCATATGAAACAAGTACAGTACTAATTGATAGATTTAGAGTTATAAATATTTTATCTCTCATTTTCAGTTCAAGTAATAGATTGTTGAACTGATTTGGATATAATAATTGTAATTCATCATTATTATGTTTTTATCTCTATTTTAAAAGCAGTAGCTATATTGGCCCAAATAAAATAATTCGTTTTACTAGTACATCAAATTAAAACATATGTTTCATACCCACATTCTTTTCTGAAGATTTAGTGTTAAATTTGCCTTTGAGTAATAATCTGCAAAAGATTCTTCTATTTCACTTTTTGTAAAGTAATTAGTTAGATCATTTTTTGTTGATTTTTAGTTTAC
The DNA here is from genome assembly GCF_023864275.1 of Schistocerca cancellata. NCBI lineage: Eukaryota > Metazoa > Arthropoda > Insecta > Orthoptera > Acrididae > Schistocerca > Schistocerca cancellata. Next base: position 7,455,474 of record NW_026047099.1, on the reverse strand, counting down.
TTTAAGATGATTAATGTTCTCCAGTATGCTGCTTAGTATTGACATAATTACAATGTTGTGTTACTATAATTTTGTTTTCAGGTTTGGTAACAAGATTGGTTCAGGATCATAACCATTTACTTCATCTCCGATATCTACTATTCTTCTGCCTTTAAAATCAATATATAATTTACTTCCTTTAAGAATGTTATGTAATTCATTATGAAATTCTTTTATTAAACTTACTATTTCTGGATCAATTTTGGCATCTAGTTCATTTTTTATGTTTTCTAAATTTATCATACCACTAATCATATGATCTTTAGACTGCAACTTATTTCCAATAATGCCCATTTAGTAGATTCAAAATACAGTTAAATTTATAATTATCTCTTAACAATTTTGAAACAAATGGACACAAATTCTGACAAATTGCTTCATTGAACTTCTGTATTCTCTTGACACTGTAGAATAGATTACTTTGTCCCAAATAGTTAAATAGCTTTTTTGGTATATTTCTTCAAATGACTAAACACAAATTTCAAATTTTTGGTTTTATAATAACAAATCAAATGAGTAGTGCTCAATGCACGCTCAGATTTAAATTTAATATTTCACAATCTAAATTTTTTGGTTCATTATGTAAGTCATCAATCATTGAAACGTCTCTAAAATATTTAAATTTTCATTCCTTTGCCAGATGTTCCACATCAAAATTAGATTAAGAATTTTTATATCTTTTGACTATTTTTTCGTAATTTGTTTTCTACATCCACTTCCTTTCTTTGCCATTGCTAAATTGTCTCTACTCTGTATTTCTAATTCTTTCCCAACATTTGTCATGTTAATTAACGCATTTGTGACTGCTGCATAACCACTAGCAAGGGAACCAATAGCTACTACATATCTAATGCAGCTGATAATAATGATAAAAATCCACATTCATGTTTTGTTACTCTGTAGCCTTCTTTGTTTTTGGGTTAGACAATCCATAATTTCTTCACAACTGAAATAACTAATATAATTTTCAACTAGTATTTGCCCTCGCTTTATTTTTTGTGCACCTTTTAAAGACTGATCAAATCCATGTAATTGTTCATTATTTTGTTCAATTTCAATTGATTTCGGTTTAGCTTTGCTACTCGATACCGTTGTACAATCAGCACTTAAGTCACACAAGTTGTTGTTGTTGTGGTCTCCAGTCGTGAGACTGGTTTGATGCAGCTCTCTGTGCTACTCTATTCCATGCAAGTTTCTTCATCTCCCTGTACCTCCTGCAACCTAAATCCCTCTGAATCTGTTTAGTGTGTTCATGTCTTGGTCTCCCTCTACGATTTTTACCCTCCAAGCTGCCCTCCAATACTAAATTGGTGATCCCTTGATATGTCCTACCAACTGATCCCTTCTTCTAGTCAAGTTGTGCCACAAATTTCTCTTCTCCCCATTTCTGTTCAATACCTCCTCATTAGTTATGTGATCTATCCATCTAATCTTCACCATTCTTCTGTAGCACCACATTTCGAAAGCTTCTAATCTCTTCTTGTCTAAACTATTTATCGTCCACGTTTCACTGCATTACGTGGCTACACTCCATACAAATACTTCCAGAAACGACTTCCTCACACTTAAATCTATACTCAATGTTAACAAATTTCTCTTCTTTAGAAACGCTTTCCTTGCCATTGCCAGTCTACATTTTATATCCTCTCTACGTTGACCATCATCAGTTATTTAGGTCCTCAAATAGCAAAATTCATTTACTACTTAAAGCGTCTGATTTTCTAATCTAATACCCTCAGTGTCACATGATTTAATTCGACTATGTTCCATTATCCTCGTTTTGCTTTTCTTGATGTTCGTCTTATATCTTACTTTCAAGACACTGTCCATTCTGTTCAGCTGCTCTTCCAGGTCCTTTGCTGTCTCTGACAGAATTACAATGTCATCGCAGGACCTCAAAGTTTTTATTTCCTCTCCATGGATTTTAATTACTACTCCTAATTTTTCTTTTGTTTCCTTTACTTCTTGCTCAATATACAGATTGAATAACATGGGGGATTGGCTACAGCCCTGCTTCACTCCCTTTCCAATCACTGCTTCCCTTTCATGCCCCTCGACTCTTACCAGTCATCTGGTTTCTGTACAAATTGTAAAGAGCCTTTCGCCCCCTGTATTTTACCCCTGCCACCTTCAGAATTTGAAAGAGCGTATTCCAGTCAACATTGTCAAAATCTTTCTCGAAGTCTGCAAATGCTAGAAACGTAGATTTGCCTTTCGATAATCTATTTTCTGAGATAAGTTATAGGGTCAGTATCGCCTCATGTGTTCCAACATTTCTATGGAATCCAAACTGATCTTCCCCAAGGTCAGCTTCTACAAGTTTTTCCATTCGTCTGATAGTTCGGTAATTTTCACATCTGTCAACACCTGCTTTCAGAATGAGATTTTCACTCTGCAGCGGAGTGTGCGCTGATATGAAACTTCCTGGCAGATTAAAGCTGTTTGCCCGACCGAGACGCGAACTCGAGACCTTTGCCTTTCGCGGGCAAGTGCTCTACCATCTGAGCTACTGAAGCACGACTCACGTCTGGTACTCACAGATTTACTTCGCAGGACAGCTTCTGTAAAGTTTGGAAGGTAGGAGACGAGGTACTGGCAGAAGTAAAGCTGTGAGTACCGGACGTGAGTCGTGCTTGCGTAGTTCAGATGGTAGAGCATTTGCCCGCGAAAGGCAAAGGTCCCGAGTTCGAGTCTCGGTCGGGCACACAGTTTTAATCTGCCAGGAAGTTTCTACACCTGCTTTCTTTAGGATTGGAATTATTATATACATCTTGAAGTCTGAGGGTACTTTGCCTGTCTCATACACCTTGCTCACCAGATGGTAGAGTTTTGTCAGAGCTAGCTCTCCCAAGACTATCAGTAGTTCTAATGAAATGTTGTCTACTTGTGGGGCCTTGTTTCGACTTATGTGTTTCGGTGCTCTGTCAAACTCTTCATGCAGTATCATATCTCCCATTTCATCTTCATCTACATCCTCTTCCATTTCCATAATATTGTCCTCAAAAACATCACTCTTGTATAGACCCTCTATATACTCCTTCCACCTTTCTGCTTTCCCTTCTTTTCTTAGAACTGGGTTTCCTTTTGAGCAGTTGATATTCATACAAGTGGTTCTCTTTTCTCCAAAGGTCTCTTTAATTTTCCTGTAGGCACTATATATCTTACCCCTAGTGGTATATGCCTCTACATCCTTACATTTGTCCTCTAGCCATCCCTTCTCAGCCATTTTGCACTTCCTGTCGATATCATTTTTGAGGCGTTTGTACTCCTTTTTGCCTGCTTCATATACTGCATTTTTGTATTTTCTCCTTTCATCAATTAAATTCGCTCTCTCTTCTGTTACCCAAGGATTTCTATTAGCTGTCGTGTTTTTACCTACTTGATCCTCTACTGCCTTCACTATTTCATCTCTCAAAGCTACCTATTCTTCTTCTACTGTATTTCTTTCCCCCATTCTCGTGAATCGTTCCCTAATGCTATCCCTGAAACTCCCTACAACCTCTGGTTTAGTCAGTTTATCCAGGTCCCATCTTCTTAAATTCCCACCTTTTTGCAATTTCTTCAGTTTTACTCTATAGTTCATAACCAATAGATTGTGGCCAGAGTACACATCTGCCCCTGGAAATGTCTTACAGTTTAAAACCTGGTTCCTAAATCTCTGTCTTACCATTATATAATCTGTCTGAAACCTTTCAGTATCTCCAGGCTCCTTCCATGTATGCAACCTTCTTTTATGATTCTTGAACCAAGTGTTAGCTATGATTAAGTTATGCTCTGTGCAAAATTCTACCAGGTGGCTTCCTCTTTCATTCCTTACCAGCATTCCATATTCACCTAATATGTTTCTTTCTCTTCCTTTTCCTGCTATCGAATTCCAGTTACCCATGACTATTAAACTTTCGTCTCCCTCAATAATTTCTTTTATCTCATCATACATTTCATCAAACTCTTCGTCATCTGCAGAGCTAGTTGGCATATAAACTTGTACTACTGTAGTAGGCATGGGCTTCGTGTCTATCTTGGGCACAATAATGCATTCACTGTGCTTTTTGTAGTAGCTTACCCGCACTCCTATTCTTTTATTCATTATTAAACCTACTCCTGCATTATCCCTATTTGATTTTGTATTTATAACCCTGTATTCACCTGACCAGAAGTCTTGTTCCTCTTGCCACTGAACTTCACTAATTCCCACTATATATAACTTTAACCTATCCATTTCCCCTTATAAATTTTCTAACCTACCTGCCCGATTAAGGGATCTGACATTCCACACTCCGACCCTTAGAACACCAGTTTTCTTTCTCCTGATAACAATGTCCTCCTGAGTAGTCCCCGCCCACAGTTCCTAAAGGGGGTCTGGAATATTTTACCCAAGTGGTCGATATCATCATTTAACCATACAGTAAAGCTGCATGCCGTCAGGAAAAATTATGGCTGTAGTTTCCCCTTGCTTTCAGCCGTTCACAGTACCAGCACAGCAAGGCCGTTTTGGTTAGTGTTACAAGGCCAGATCAGTCAATCATCCAGACTGTTGCCCCTGCAACTACTGAAAAGGCTGCTGCCCATCTTGAGGAACCACATGTTTGTCAGGACTCTCAACAGATACCCCTCTGTTGTGGTTACACCTATGGTATGGCTATCTGTATTGTTGAGGCACGCGAGCCTCCCCACCAACGGCAGGGTCTATGGTTCATGGGGGGGCAGGTACACATGAATATAGATTGAGAAAATTTAGTATTAACCCTTTGGGTGCTGCATTGGCGCGTGTGGCTGGCTTTGTCAATCCCCCTAATCCGTGTACGTGCTCTGGCAGCCAGTTCTGCAGACTACTGTGTGCGCCTGAGCTCTCCACTTGGCCGTCCTTGCCCTGGCCTGGCCTGAGTATTGGTGGAACCATGGCGATCGTGACAGTCTTGCAGGTTGTGTAATCGCCAAACTTTACAATTAAACGCAGGATATCTGGATACTTATTCCATAGCTTTGAATCTGTAGATGAATTGCTGTACAGACCTAATTTGCACTGAAACTGCTTTCGCTGCTAACATACAACTCCTCGTCAAAGGCTTTCTTTAATTTGCAATTACTTCTTGAGAATCATCATAAAGTCTCACTATACATTTGTATTTTATTTGGCATACTGATACTTAATTATCAGATTTTTGTACCCAAAAAACCTTTGAGGGAAGTGTCTGGATGCCAAGACACACCTTTGAAGCCAATAAGCATATTTTGAGAGAATTAACGCAATAAATTATCTCCAAGGAAACTTTAAAATCAAGAATTCAATTCTTAATTCTTTTTATATGGAACGCAGTTGTTATTGTACAGTAGAAATAAACAATGATTTATAACTTTTGTTTAAGAATTAGATAAGGATATACTCAAGTTTCTAAACTACCTAAGTAAATGGCACCTTTAATTCCTAATGATCTTGTGTGCTTCAGAAACATACGAGAGTGTAGAACTGACCAATGTGTGCCGAGATGCCCTTTCCAAGTGTAGGTCTAAAATTTTTTAACAAATCCAGTGTCCTGGAAAAATAGGACAGCAATCCATTACTGAATACTACTAGAAAATTATAGCCTGGGTTGTGATAAATGATATATATTTAAGCGGCGACTGTTTCAGGCATAGCCCATTTTTAAACAAGTTACACCACTAAAATGAGATGTAGATATTAGTCCATATAATGTCATAATGAATTATCCGATCTATATCATTAATAGGAGTCATAGAAAGAATATTGTACATTCACATAAAAGATTATGAAACTTTGTGCAAATTTCAGTGATCAACTTCCGAATGACAAATTTGCTTATATACTTACGAATGGTAAGAAAAATGTAGCTGATGATGCACAGCAAAGAATACTTAGTGAACATTTTTAATTATATAAATTTTCTGTCATTTAAATGAATAAAAATTGGAAAAGGTTACAAAAGTGTTAACTTCATGTTTATAGTTCATTTTGAAGTATTTTAGAAATATAGAAAAAATAAAAACTGAAAAATTTATTACGTCAGTTAGAAAATTATATCCAATATTATTTATTATAATTTTTTCTGAATAGTTCTTTTTATGTAGATTATGTTAGCATTTTTGAATTTTTAAAACCAGTTAATATTTGGCTGAGAAAATCATAAGCCCAAAAGTGCTGAGTAACGAAAATCGACTTTTTTGTTTATTAACATATTTCAATGAAATTCGGTATGTAGCCTATTATGGTGACGATTCAGATGTACTTGATGAAAAACTTGGGTTCTCGATGACTGTACACTAGACACGTTTTGCATGTATCAAACTATTCCCTAGATGCATTTTAAATGTATGAGACTGTACATACTGTAGAGTGGGACAGAGGAGAGACAGCTTGAAGGTGATTCATTGAATCCTCTACTATGCACTTTATTGTGAATAGCACAGTAATAACATAAATGTAGCTGTATGTATAGTAGAGACATCTGCTAGACTAGACTAGATTAGATTCAAACTTCCGTCAACAGATGACACTGATGTTTGTTCCATCTAAATTAATAGAAGTAATTCTTGATTTTAAATTTTCAATTACGTTTTGTAATGTTGATTTGAATATTGTGATTATCGTTACATACTGTTTTCATATCATAACTTCAAACAAAATCCGAAAATATTAAAAATTTAATTTGTTTACAACCAAAATAAATATGAGAAAATAACAAAATTTGTCTGTCGAAATATCAACTGCATATACAAAGATGCAAACAGCTGCCTGTGGTCCCAGTTGCCTTAGGTCAGGAGTGGGTTGGCCACCTAAGCAATGGGGATCATCAAACACAAAGATGCTGTTGAGGGATCTCTGTCCCCTAATTAAAGAATACCGTGACATATGGAGAAGAAGAGCAACTTTCAGGAAGTTACTGAGAAGTATTGGGAACGAAACCTCGAGGATGAGAAAATGAGAAAACAGAAAAGTTAAAAATTTCCCTCTCGTGATTTCCTTCAGATGGCGCGAAAGGTTTTGTACTTTTTGAAGATGAATTAATTTATTTATCTATTTACTTTCTCAGGTTCACCGAAATTCATTTTATTTATTTTCTTACATTAACCTTTCATAAAAGAATTGTTTTCTTATGTTCACCCTTTGTATGAAAAAGTAATTATTTTGTTGTAGGTGAAAGTGATAAGAGAAAAATATTCATGTTTATTAGTTTTTCAAAGTAATTTATGCTAATATAGGCTTTTTTAAATGAAAATATCTAAAAATCCATAGCAGAAACATTTAACTAGTCCCGTTTACCTCAGGTCAGTCCTCAGGTGAGCCATTACCGAGCCAAGTGTGTTAGGAGCGGTTAAATACTTCTACTTTGATGTGATGTGGCCTAATTGATAAATGCTGATTAGATTTCTGTCGTCTGCACATAGATCACAAAACAGTATAAAATCTCTAGTGAGTCGAGTAATTACGTTTCTGCATTTTCCTAACCCTCCCGTTCTTCTTCCCTAATACGAGGGCAAGGAAGTTAAGTCAAATCTATAATGGAACCCTTTCAACTGGAAAATTTTTGGTTTAAAGTTAGCAAATTTCCACATCTTGCGCCGCCAGTTCATTGGTTCACAATACTGTGGTAGCCGTAGTTTTAGAGAAAGGATCATCTCTCATAAGCACACCTTCATGGCCATACTTTCATCGACAAACAGCAAGGCAGACAACATTCCTGAACATATGGTTTCGCCACTTACGAATTAAAACTGAGGGATGTGCAGTTGACTTACAGTGCAGTGTGCTCTGTCGTGCAGAACAGCGCCGAGTGGTGCCTGCGGCACACACAGGGTGGAGCACTACTTCGCGAAGCGCGCGTCGCAGCCGCCGGCCAGGGTGACCCCAGCGTGCGAGAGATGGTGGCTGTGGCGCGGCGCCAGGGCGCGCGCGGCGAGGCCGCGCTGCGGGACTCCCTGGACTACGTGCGCCGCGTGGCGGTGCTGCGCCGCCTCTGCGCGGGCACCGCCTTCGAAATCGACGGGGAGCGCGGCCGGGCACTCGTCTACCACCAGCTGCGCGCTGCCCTCGCCCAGGCCTCTCCGCCCGTGCCGCCTCGAGAACCTGCCAGGCGCGCCGCCGGGCAGGTGCACGCCCACTTCCCAGCGGATCTGCCACGACTGGAGGTCCCGGTCTCACCGCCACACACCACTCGTGCACCGGCCCGGGATAACGCGACGTCTACTGTCCCCTCAGCCGCCAGTGTTCGCTCGAGGCTCGTGGCTGCCACGCCCGTTCCGGAAGAGGACGCGGACGAAGATGTCAGGGAGGACACTCTGCATACTTCCTTGCTGCTGCAGTAACCTGTTCGCTGTGGCATTGAAGAGCAGCGTGTGAACCAGCTCAGTCCTTCTGTTTGCATTTACCGACGCCAAATTTGTCTTTTGTTGCCACTTTACAGTCTCGAACAGTATTGAAATGCTTATAAAATTTGTTTCGAGTTTAAACCGAATTATTAAACCCTTCTTATTTTTTCCTAGCAAGTCTCAACACTTTACTTCAGGTGTTGACATGGGAAAAAGCATACAACTAAAAACAGATAGTTGTTAAAGGATGAGCCGGCTGAAGTGGCCGTGCGGTTAAAGGCGCTGCAGTCTGGAACCGCAAGACCGCTACGGTCGCAGGTTCGAATCCTGCCTCGGGCATGGATGTTTGTGATGTCCTTAGGTTATTTAGGTGTAACTAGTTCTAAGTTCTAGGGGACTAATGACCTCAGCAGTTGAGTCCCATAGTGCTCAGAGCCATTTGAACCATTTGTTAAAGGATGAGGAAACCCATTGTGACAATTTGAAAAATTGGTTTTGCTTTTATTAACTGATAGTAAAATGAGCAAAAACTTTTGTGGAAATAGGAAATCTAGTGATATGAGTTAGACAAGCGTACTCTGAAATCAGTACACCACTAAGTTTGAGATGTACTTGAGCAATATATCTACAGGTAGTCCAGTAGATGGTTTGAGTGTGTGACGATAGTTAACACTGTCATGGCAAAAGTGCAGTCGTAGTTGGTGGTGACAAATTTAATAATCCGAAACGGCACTCACACGAAATTTAAAACTCATGCTACCAGAAAATAAGATCCAAAGTACATTGTTGATGTTTTCATTCTTAGGCCTACCTTCGTGTAAGGCGCAATGGTACTCGAAATTAAATATTTCCACATCTAAATTCTCCCATGGTACTTCTCAATTGTTACAATGTTCTAATTCAACATCTAAAATGTGTGCGAAAAGGTATTAGCAACACTAAAATGCAATTGTTACAATGTTCCCCCCCCCCCCCATACACGCACACACACACACACACACACACACACACACACACACATGTTCGACACTGAGTGAGGTAGGACAGTGATTAGCACATTGAACTTGCATTCAGAAGGACGAGTCTCCAAACGCACGTCTGGCCATCCTGATTTAGGTTTTCTGTGATTTTTCGAAATCGCTTCAGGCAAGAGCTGGGATGGTTCCTTTGAAAGGGCATAGCCGAATTCCTTCCCTAATCCAATGGGACCGATGACATCGCTGTTTGGTTCCTCCCCCAAATCAACCAACCAACCAACGAATTCGTTAAACTGATGTCTGAAACATCACTGTGGACTCTCAAAGTATGTGCCCTTCTGCTACTTCCATGTCTCAGTTGTTATAAAACACACGTGGCTAAAAACTAACGTCATAAACAGCTAAATTACGCTACTAAATAAGGCAATGTACTAACACAAACTGGACCAAGCCCCAAACAGCACAGAATACTCATTGGATAAAATAGTATGCTAAGCAGGGAAGCACGTAAACAAACAGGCAGTCTGAATTACTGACAGCTGCTATAAGAATTAAATTACTTTCATTTTACGCCTACTCCTACTGTGATGCACAATGGACACTCAATCGAATATTTCCACATCTAAAATGTTTTACCGAGTACAGGAAATCTGTCAAGTACCACAGTGTTAGTTCAGCATCTAAAGTACTTGCAAAAATAAGTCAGCAACACGGTGATTGCGCCAATGTTATTTCCACATCGTGTCAAAAAACACCTCAGCAACACACTGCTTATGTCAAACGTCACGATGGTATCTCCACGTCTAAAATATGTAAAGGGTGTTGAAAGTACGATCTGAGGCTTTTTTATTGGTGGTTCATAGAACGAATTGTCATCACTTGATCTTTTTACAACTTTTTCAATATATGAAGCACCAGCCCTGGGGGGAAGATGACGTTGCATTGTGTTGTACACCGTAAAAATATCATCGACAACATTCATTACTAATTACTGGTTTCAATACAAATTAATTGGAACACACACACACACACACACACACACACACACACACACACACACACACACGTTTCACATCGTACTAAGGAAGTAAAATTACAAATATCTAAAAATTCGAACAGTGCACCAATATGGAACTGTTTCAGTTCTCAAAATATTTAAGATCACGAGCACAAAACACATACGGCACTACCGTCATAGCTTAATTGTTCTATAAGGTTAAAAGAATACATGGCTTGCATATTGAGACTACGAATAAAATTTACGGCTTAAGCAGCACTTATAAACAACCAAAGATCGATATGCATAACACTCTTTGCACACTCAATGGATCCAGGAATTAAATATTTCGAAATGCAAGTTGTTTGTATGACTTACCAAAGTATACATGGCTTGCTTATTAACACTAACGAAATAAACTATGGGTTAGTTGGTGAGCATAACTCGATCATTATACCACACATTAAAATAGCAAAATACTCAATAATTTGTTCTATAACATTATAAGTTATGCATCGATATTGTGGATGATATAATTACAGCTTAAAGTGCATTTAACGATTATAATAATTTGATCTTTGCACCAGAATAAACAATCTTACTCCCTCATATAAGTAGTAAAAAACTAGTCTTTAGAGCTTCCTTCTAACCAGCACAAGGTCATCACTGGCACCAAAGCAGAACCAGCTTTCATCAGAAAACAAAAGAGACCGCCACCGTGCCTCCAACGAGCTCACGCTTGACACTACTGAAGTCGCAAATGGTGGTGGTTTGGCGTCAGTGGAATGCACGCTACAGGGCGTCTGGCTGGGGGCTGCCCTTGAAATAAATGATTTGTAACAGTTCGTTGTGTCTCTGTGCTGCCTCCTGCTCTTAAAATTGCTGCTACAAATGCAGTTCGATGGACCAGAGCCGTACACCGAGCAGGGTGGTCTTCCGTGTCAGTAACGCCATGTCCTATCCAGAACCAGATCTTCTCGCGACCACCGCTGCCAGCAGTCCTGTACAGTGGCCACATTCCTGCTACGTCTTTATGCAATATTACAGAAGGAACATCCATTGCCTCGTAGACCTATTACACGACCCCAGTCAAAGTCGGTAAGGTGGCCTTAAAGGCATTTTCGACTATCGTCAACCCACCACGTCCAACATCAAAGGTAACTAAATGCTGACTTGGGTTATATCTGTGGAGTGCGGCCAGACTAGAGGATACACACCAGACGCTGCACGTATCTACCCCACTGATCTCTCTGTTTACCTGTTGCTCTACAACATACAGTAGTGTTTAATCCGCCGAGTCGATCACAGAAGCGTTAATCAGTCTTGTTTCTATAAGGAGACATTTATGAGATCCTTGTGATACTGTTGTACAAGAATAATATCATTAACAGGAAAATCCAGAAAGAAGAATATTCGACATAATGTAATGGTGTACAACTATTACTTATAATTTTAAATTATAAATGATGTTCTAGGTCCACTTCGCAACTTTATATTTCAGAACTTATTAAGTAAAATACATAAAATAACACAACGTGACATTTAACACCAACTTTTAACATTATTGACATAGTTCATTAAGAATTATATTGCATCTGGTTTCTCATTAATGACCTAACAAAATAGTTACAAGTCAAAAGACACCAATTACTTTGGCAGGTACGTTTAATGATAAGGTATCAAAAGACACACTTCTCTATATACTCATGTATAGTAAGTAAAAACTTAGATGGGAGTCTCAACACAGAATACCTACTGAAAATATCTAAACAGAATAACTGCATATCTATGGTACCCAATTTTATTCATTATTATTTTTCTGAACATCCATTTTCATAAAGATTATACTAGAATTTTTGAATTTTTAAAACTGGTTAATATTTGGCTGAAAAATCAAAGGAAATCGATTAATTCAGCAGGCTGGCTGGCGTGTCTCACTCAAATTCTGATCGCCATCCGGAGTGGCGGGGAGGCCGCGCCGTGCTGTCCAGCCACAGCTTCCTGGACAGCCTTAGCAGCTGGAGCTGGACCAGGAAACCGCTAGCAGATGTCTCATTTTTGTTCTTCAATCAGCTTTGTTCTCAAATACTAACTGTATACACAACTTGTAAACGTTATTTCCTTGCCCTGTGGGGACAGCTGAATAGCTCTAGGTTTTATTTGCTTGGCCAATACTATTATTTGTTTGAGCACATCTAGAAGAAAATGAGGACATCTGTTATTAGCAACTGAACCATCTGCAGAAATAGTTGCCAAGAGGCTGCCAGAAGAAGAAGAAGAAGAAGATGGGTGAGTCGCAGTCCAAAAGCGATACTGACTAAAAGAAATTAGTGGGCTGAAATGAAATAGAGTACCACCAGAAATAAAACCCTGATACGTTTCCTATCAAAAGGTTTTGCTGAAAATTTGTTGACTGAATATAAAAGAATATTTAATGATTTCGAACATCAAATTATTTTTTTTTTTAAATTCTAGTTCGCTCAGGATGGCCAACATTTACAAATAACTTATTTTCATTTCTATATAGATTTGAATTAGTATGCTCAAAATTGGCTTTGATTTTTATATTTAGGAGTAAGTGGGTATGGAACACATTAGGTGCGAATTTAATGCACACACTTCTTACAAATTATTTAAATTAATTGTATTACATTATGCAAATTAAATTCACTCTATTATATTACATTTATAATTTTTTATATAATCCAATATAATGAATTGGTTTTATTAACATAATACAGTATAATTAATTTAATTAATTCATAAATGAAAGCTGGCTAGTGCACTTAACGTACCCACTTGCTACACCTGTTCTTTTATGAATTCTTTAATTCTGTAGATATAAACTGCACTCCAATGGTAGATGTAACCTCTCAGGTTTCCCAACTTTAGATATGGAATGTCTATAGAAAATCCTTTTAACAGTTTGGCCAGTAGCAGCTTTGACAGGATGTAATTCAAGGAACTTAGACCATATGTCCACTGTAACTATAATTTAACATATAACATCTATTCTGCCAGCCTGTGTGGCCGAGCGGTTCTAGGCGCTTCAGTCTGGAACCGCGCGACTGCTACGGTCACAGGTTCGAATCCTGCCTCGGGCGTGGGTGTGTGTGATGTCCTTAGGTTAGTTAGGTTTACGTAGTTCTAAGTTCTAGGGGACTGATGCCCTCAGATCTTAAGTCCCATAGTGCTCAGAGCCATTTTGAACCATCTATTCCTCTCGGTAACTGCCAAAATGTGTCAGTTGAAGAAATGTCAGCAAACTTCCTAGGTATAAATGGAAAATGAGTACCAGCCTAGTATCTAATGCGTACTTGGTTTGTTGGCATAGCTTGCATGTACTTAATTTCTTTCTGATCATTCGATTAAAGCTTTTACAATAGTGATATCTCCTTAAGTGAGCTATATATTTCTTAATACCAAAATGACCATAAGTCCAGTAGATATACCAAATGAGTTCACATCTTTAATCCAAAGGAATACACACTCTCCATCGTTCTAAACCATATATGCATGCATTAAAAGAGATAACTTTGTGTAGAACCCACTGGTCTTTCCATCTATTTACATTATCACCGTTACGCAATTTATTTCGTTACCATTCAACCACCTGTCGTTCAGTTGTATACTCACCAAATTCCTCTGCAGTTGAACTAATTCTCGTTCTCTTTCTAAATTCGTCTGTAGCTAAGCACCACAGAAGCCATTCATGATAGGAATAGAACAGCAGAGAGCAAAGTTTTTGGGTAAGGCCCGACACCCACCTCGTGGGATGAGATACAATGACACAAACTCTGTCTTATTTTTGTCGTCAGGAGGGAGTTTCCAGAAAGGACTGAGAGACGGCAATGACGAACTTAAATTTTTACTCATTGTAAAAGTCTCTGATGTGGATGAGGAAAGATAAAAGGGACAATAATTCGCGAGAATATGAGGCGCAGGTAGATAAATTAGGTTTCTGAAGATGCTAGAATAGACACATGCCATTAAAATCTACCGTAGTCATTGGTGCTGAATCGAGTAGCTGGAAATAATACAAAGTTTAAATTCAGTCGATCAAGGAAGCTAGGACCGTTCTATAAACTACAAAGAGCGGATCAACAGTTGTTAGCATTCCACATAGACTATAAATCAACGGCACTTAGTTCCAATACGATAAGCGTAGATGCATCATGGGCCAAGACTAATCTGGCTGCAAATCGCGCTCTGGAGTAGCATGTGGCGACTAAGCGCGTAAGACCCATCGTGGTTTAATAACAACATTCAGAAAATGCTCAGGATTAGAAAGAGAAGGCGGAAATATCAACAGGCAAAATTAGCAATTCGTGCATGTAGAAAAAGGTCGAGCCACGAAGCATACAACAATTTCCATCGTCATATAGTAACCACTGAGCAAGTCGACGGTTTCTTTCGAGATTGAAATTTTATTTTTCGTTTAAAAATCATTCATTCAGGAGAATCGTATGAGCGTCGCACAGACTCCCGTGAGGATGATAGTGAAACATACGTCCTGAAAGAGTTGAAAACAAGGCGCCTGGACCGGGTAGAAACACAATTTATTTTTATAGCAAGGACTGTTCGGCATTTGACATTTGCTTAGCTTGAATTTATTGCGAAACCCTCCCTTATCTGGGATCAAAGATCGAATGGCTCATGTGACTAAATGAATGGAGCCGGAAAATTACTGGTCAATACACTCAATATCAGTTTCCTGCAGAATTCTTGAGGATATTCGCAGTAAGAATATAACAAATTTCTTTGAGTTAGAAAAGCTACATTCCGCAAACCAGCACCGATTTAGGAAGCAACGCTCGTGCAGAACACGGCTTACTGGTTTCTCACACGATTTCCTGCAAACCATGGGTGAAGAGAAACACACAAAATCCATATTCCTAGATTTTCGGAAACCGTTTGGTACAGTGTCCACTGCAGAATGATATAGTCCGAGCACGCGGATTATATTCTCACATACGTGACAGGCTCAAGGACATCTTTAGTAATAGAACACAGTGAGTTGTCCTCAACGGCAGGTATTCGACAGAGGGAGGGTGTCGTCAGGAGTGTGACAGGAGCGCCCTCATTCTCTATATATGTAAATGATCTTGTGGACAGGGTGGGCAGAGATCTGCGGCTGTTTGCTTGTGATGCTGTGGTGTACATGAAGGTGTCACCGTTAGGCGACTATAGGAGGAAACAAAATGAATTGGCCAGAACTTCACGGCGGTGTGCCGAATGGCAGCACGTTCTAAAAGTTGAAAAATGTAAGTTAATGCGGATGAGAAGGAAAAACAATCCTGTAACATTCGAATACAGCATGAGTGGTGTGCACGTCGTTAAAATATGTAAGGGTGACGTTAAAAATCTACACTCCTGGAAATTGAAATAAGAACACCGTGAATTCATTGTCCCAGGAAGGGGAAACTTTATTGACACATTCCTGGGGTCAGATACATCACATGATCATACTGACAGAACCACAGGCACATAGACACAGGCAACAGAGCATGCACAATGTCGGCACTAGTACAGTGTATATCCACCTTTCGCAGCAATGCAGGCAGCTATTCTCCCATGGAGACGATAGTAGAGATGCTGGATGTAGTCCTGTGGAACGGCTTGCCATGCCATTTCCACCTGGCGCCTCAGTTGGACCAGCGTTCGTGCTGGACGTGCAGACCGCGTGAGACGACGCTTCATCCAGTCCCAAACATGCTCAATGGGGGACAGATCCGGAGATCTTGCTGGCCAGGGTAGTTGACTTACACCTTCTAGAGCACGTTGGGTGGCACGGGATACATGCGGACGTGCATTGTCCTGTTGGAACAGCAAGTTCTCTTGCCGGTCTAGGAATGGTAGAACGATGGGTTCGATGACGGTTTGGATGTACCGTGCACTATTCAGTGTCCCCTCGACGATCACCAGTGGTGTACGGCCAGTGTAGGAGATCGCTCCCCACACCATGATGCCGGGTGTTGGCCCTGTGTGCCTCGGTCGTATGCAGTCCTGATTGTGGAGCTCACCTGCACGGCGCCAAACACGCATACGACCATCATTGGCACCAAGGCAGAAGCGACTCTCATCGCTGAAGACGACACGTCTCCATTCGTCCCTCCATTCACGCCTGTCGCGACACCACTGGAGGCGGGCTGCACGATGTTGGGGCGTGAGCGGAAGACGGCCTAACGGTGTGCGGGACCGTAGCCCAGCTTCATGGAGACGGTTGCGAATGGACCTCGCCGATACCCCAGGAGCAACAGTGTCCCTAATTTGCTGGGAAGTGGTGGTGCGGTCCCCTACGGCACTGCGTAGGATCCTACGGTCTTGGCGTGCATCCGTGCGTCGCTGCGGCCCGGTCCCAGGTCGACGGGCACGTGCACCTTCCGCCGACCACTGGCGACAACATCGATGTACTGTGGAGACCTCACGCCCCACGTGTTGAGCAATTCGGCGGTACGTCCACCCGGCCTCCCGCATGCCCACTATACGCCCTCGCTCAAAGTCCGTCAACTGCACATACGGTTCACGTCCACGCTGTCGCGGCATGCTACCAGTGTTAAAGACTGCGATGGAGCTCCGTATGCCACGGCAAACTGGCTGACACTGACGGCGGCGGTGCACAAATGCTGCGCAGCTAGCGCCATTCGACGGCCAACACCGCGGTTCCTGGTATGTCCGCTGTGCCGTGCGTGTGATCATTGCTTGTACAGCCCTCTCGCAGTGTCCGGAGCAAGTATGGTGGGTCTGACACACCGGTGTCAATGTGTTCTTTTTTCCATTTCCAGGAGTGTATTTGAAATGAAACGAGCACGTAAGGGCCATGGTAACGAATGCGAATGGATGACTTCGAGTTACTGCGAGAATTTTAGGAAAATGTAACTCATTTTTCAAGGAATACTTCACTACTGCTCAACTGTGTGCGATCCCCAACAGGTTCGATTCAAGAAAGAAAAAACGCAGTTCAGACGTGTGCCGCTTAGACTTGTCTTCGATAGCTGTGATCATTTTGCAGGTATTACAGATTTGCTGTGGGAACTCAAATGGGAATCCTTTGAGGGAAGACGACTTTCTTTGTCACGAAGCACCACTGAGAGCAGAATGGCATTTTCACTCTGCAGCGGAGTGTGCGCTGATATGAAACTTCCTGGAAGATTAAAACTGTGTGCCCGACCGAGACTCGAACTCGGGACCTTTGCCTTTCGCGGGCAAGTGCTCTACCATCTGAGCTACCGAAGCACGACTGACGCCCGGCGCTCACAGCTGTACTTCCGCCAGTATCTCGTCTCCTACCTTCCAAACTTTACAGAAGCTCTCCTGCGAACCTTGCAGAAGTAGCACTACTGAAAGAAAGGCTACTGCGGAGACTTGAAACATCCACCAGGCTGTGGCTAAGCCATGTCTCCGCAGTATCCTTTCTTTCAGGAGTGCTACTTCTGCAAGGTTCGCAGGAGAGCTTCTGTAAAGTTTGGAAGGTAGGAGACGACATACTGGCAGATGTAAAGCTGTGAGACCGGGCGTGAGTCGTGCTTCGGTAGCTCAGATGGTAGAACACTTGCCCGCGAAAGGCAAAGGTCCCGAGTTCGAGTCATGGTCGGGCACACAGTTTTAATGTGCCAGGAAGTTTCACCCCTGAGAAGTTTTAAAGAACCGAAATTTGAAGCTGACCGCAGAACTATTCTACTATCGCCACATACATTACGATTTCGGTCACAATGGCAAGATAAGAGAAACTAGTGGCCCCACGGATGCATATAGACAGTCGTTTCTTCCTCGTTCCATTTACGAGTGGAAAAAGGAAGTAAATTACGATTAGTAGTACAAGGTTCCCTCCACCGTGCGCCATACAGCGACTTGTGGCTGTAGCTGGAGATGTAGACGTACTGTTAGTTCTAACTTTACACTTTACTACTGAACATGCAATGAACACCTTGCACAGCGTTGACTGAAACGTCGCGAGACGTTGACATTGAGGTGCCAGATACTGAAAATTTACAATTCGTGAGACGAAAAATACAAATATATACATTTCAATACAATTAATACTCTCTCACACACACAGTATTTTATAAACAACAATTTATATACAACACCATACGTTTTATTGTGAAAAGTAGTCCTCCTAGTCTCTTCAAATTGTAAGTTATTACTACAACATTGCGTTATTTACATATTTTCAAAAAAAACACTGCTGATCATGAAACTTTGTCAGTGAAAGCCATTTTAAAAACATCTGAAATGCATTATCCTCACATTAAATATACGGAATTCAGTTCAGAGATTTCACATAAAAAGTGTGGACTCATTACTTTTCAGCAAATGCTACAAATTCAGAAATGAAAAGTGCAAATGTGACAGACAACTTCCAGGTTTCGGTACATTGTTCTAGGGCACAACACAGTTTTGTCCTCAGCATTTCATTGCTCCACTCACATTACCAAAACTGGTTCGGCATAAACAAGGAAAAACTAAAAAGCAAGATAAATTCATTACCTCGTCAACTTTTGAGATTTCACCAGCACCTTTATTACAGTGTGAATTATCTTAGTGGTCTCTCTAACTCATCGCACCTCTTTCATTTCTTAGCCACCTATCAGTATAGCCCAGCGCGTAGTCCACTATGTTAGAGTGCTTTAATTTTCAAACACCAGGCATTGGAACAATCTCCTGAAACACAAGTGCTAGGATAGTGATGTTTCATCGCTAGTACAGGCAGCATTGAGGTAGAGTCATTAGCTTTACCTTTCAGGCAAGATTTCCGTGAAGCTCTGGCTTACAGAATCTATTCTCTGTGTTAACGAAGTAGCAGGTATTAGAAAGATGGTATAAAAGTCATCTCAGACTAATTGTTGAAAATGACATTTTCTTTATGAGAAAGTATATCAGCAATCTAGTATTGTCAAATTGCGATAGTGAAGTGAACCATCCGCTTCAAATTCATTCCCTTCCAAGAAGAATTCTTGTACCATTTCTTACCACTACTGGCAAGTGAACGTGTAACAAAACTTTCGGAAAGAAATCCGTACAAATAATAGAAAATTAACCTATCCTCATTATGATCCTCTTTGCTCTCATTATGCAGCGCTAGAGAGTATCAGCAGTAATACATTTTGTCCTAGGATTTTAGTAACAGTGGAATCAAATCAGTTATAGCACTCATCTCATTAACCATACACGATTTAACTCATCAGGAACAGTAAAGCTCTGTGGTGCATGGGTACCTTGGTTGCCTAATCGAACAGATAAAAACGAAATTGACAAATCCCCATGTAACCATCAATGTTCCAGTTCAATAACTGTATAGTAACATTCACATTTTGTGAGTACTCAGCTCTCAGAAACAATAGTTAGATGACACGTAACATCATCGACTTCAAATTCGTCAAAGAGATCTAGACTACGACCAGTTCTACAACTGTTCAAGGAAACAGAAAGATCCTTACTCAAATCAAGTTATGTTAAGAGAGAAGCCTCATAAGAAACGTGTTTCACACTACAGTCAGTATGCACCTGTGCATCCTAAGTACATGGGAATTTTTACCAATTTTTCCAAAAAAATGGTTCAAATGGCTCTGAGCACTATGGGACTCAACTACTGAGGTCATTAGTCCCCTAGAACTTAGAACTAGTTAAACCTAACTAACCTAAGGACATCACACACATCCATGCCCGAGGCAGGATTCGAACCTGCGACCGTAGCGGTCGTGCGGTTCCAGACTGTAGCGCTAGAACCGCGCGGCCACTTCGGCCGGCTCCAATTTTTCCAGAAACATATGGAGTAGCCAAAATGTTCAACTTCATAAAACGTTTATAATCTGGCGAAACGAAAACTGACAGATCACACCCTGCGATAGAAAAACCAAATATGTCCAAAATGTAACGAACATTCCGATGAGGGAAGATACAGAAGTCCCACATGCTAAAATCTGTTTTATCTGTGTTACCATGCACCCTACAGTTTTCAAACACGCTTGCAAATCTAACACATCAAATGCCTGTACCAACTATTTTCTGCTTTCAAGATATCATGAAGATCCGTTCTTACACTCTGTCTTAAATCAGAACGAAAAATAATACTGAAACATCTAATGGAAGTAGCCGAACTTATGGTAAGTCTAAGCGGCAGTTTGTGAAGGTAATGACAAGAGGCATAACACAAAGATGACGTATATCTTGGACACGACGGATGCAACCGTTTCCGCCAATACCATTATGTCAAATCAGTGGACGATTGACTCTTTTCTTTGGGATAATTAACGGATTATTGTAAGACCTAAGCGCTGGTTCAATGACACGCTACTGTAATATTTTTTCTACTTCTGCCTCTATCCTGTCTGTAAAAGCCTATGGTGTAGGTTAGGGCTTGACAATGAACTTGTTATGCTCCTGTCATATAAACTGATAAGAAGAATATGTAATCACATCTGGGTACTTTGAAAATATTAATGAATGACGCTGCAGTACATTAAATAAATATCTTTTGCCTCTTTCTGTGATTGCTTGACACAATGACCTTGGTTCTGTATTTCTTGCAAAGTACGAACATGTCTTTGTCAATACAACAAAAGTATTGCATTAGCACAGCTCTCACTTCAAGTGGCTTCCGATCAAGTGACAGCTCACATCTGGTGAGAAATTTGGCAGTATTAATACCAACGAATTTTCGTAACGCGCTTTACCAAGGGCGGCGGGTTTGGCGTACTTAATGTCCACCCTAAAATAGAATCGAAATAATTATTAAAATTCGTTATCTATTTTTGAGCTGTATCAGCAACATAGTTTTTAAAGACATACTGATGTTAAGTAGGCTCCACAACCTGGAAATATCTCCTAGCACACTTAAAAGTAACAACACACCTACTGTAACGTGTACTACAAACGGGATGGGGTACTTTATTTAAGAAACCCAAATTTGAAATTTACTCACAATTTACTATTTAAAGAGGTACAGATGCGTAAGTGATGTCCTCTTGAAAATACATCCGAGAAATGGCTTCCACAATTACAGCTTAAAGTTTTGGGTTAAATTTAAATGAATAATTTAAAAAATGTAATCTGGTAGGACAATTAATTAAAAACAATATTTTTTTTCAAAATTCTAAAATGTAAAGTAAATGAATGTTGTTGATGTTGTGGTCTTCAGTCCTGAGACTGGTTTGATGCAGCTCTCCATGCTGCTCTCCCCTGTGCAAGCTTCTTCATCTCCCAGTACCTACTGCAACCTACATCCTTCTGAATATGCTTAGTGTATTCATCTCTTGGTCTCCCTCTACGACTTTTACCCTCCACGCTGCCCTCCAATACTAAACTGGTGATCCCTTGCAGCCTCAGAACATGTCCTTCCTGTGAGACCAGTTTACCTTCCGATGCTTCTCTTCAGGTTTACTGTACCACTTGGACCTTCACATTGACAATGAAACATAGAAATTGCATCGGAAATAAATAGTAAAGGCACAATGCCGACTTAAGTACAAGAAGGCTGAGTCTTATTACCGTCTATGTTTGAGCCTTTCCTGGGAGACCAGTTTTAGATTCCGATGCTTCATTTCAGGTTTACTGTATCCTTTGGAACTTCACATTGACGATGAAACACAGAAATTGCATCGGAATTTAATGCAAAAGGCACAATGCCGACTGAAGTACATGAGGACTGAGCCTTCTTACTGTCTACGTTTTGAGCCTTCTCTGTGGGACCAGTTGTATATATTCCGATGATTCACTTCAAGATTACAGTATCCCTTGGACCCTCCACACTGACGATGAAGCACAGAAATTGCATCGGAATTAAATACAATAGGCACAATGCCGACTTAAGTACAAGAAGACTGAGTCTTCTTACCGTCTATATTTTGAGCCTTTCCTGTGAGACCAGTTTCAGATTCCGATGCTTCACTTCAGGTTTACTGTATCCCTTGGACCTTCACATTGACGATGAAACACGGAAATTGCATCGGAAGTAAATACAAAAGGCACAATGCTGACTGAAGTGCAAGAAGACTGAGTATTCTTACCGCCTATGCCTTAAGCCTTTCCAGTGAGACCATTTATAGCTACCGATGCTTCACTTCGGATTTACTGTATCCGTTGGACCGTCACTTTGACGATGAAACACAGAAATTGCATCGGAATGAAATACAAAAGGCGCAATGCCGTCTTACGTAAAAGAGGACTGAGTCTTCTTACTGTCTATGTTTTGCTCCTTTCCTTTGAGACCAGTTTTAGATTCCGATGCTTCACTACAGGTTTACTGTATCCCTTGGACCTTCACTTTGACGATGAAACACAGATCTTGCATCGGAATTAAATACAAAAGGCACAATGCTGACTTAAGTACAAGTGGACTCATCCTTCTTACTGTCTATGTTTTGAGCCTTTCCTGTGAGATTACTTTTAGATTCCGATGCTTCACTTCAGGTTTACTGTATCTCTTGGACCGTCACTTTGACGATGAAACACAGAAATTGCATCGGAATTAAATACAAAAGGCACAATGCCTACATAAGTAAAGGAAGACAAAGTCTTCTTACTGTCTACGTTTTGAGCCTTTCCTGTGAGACCAGTTTAAGGTACCGATGCTTCACCTCAGGTTTACAGTATCCCTTGGACCTCCACATTGACGTTGAAAAACAGAAATTGCATCGGAATTAAATACAAACTGCATAATGCCGACTTAAGTACATGAAGGCTGAGTCTTCTTACCGTCTATGGTTTGAGCCTTTCCTGTGAGACCAGTTTCAGTTTCCGATGCTTCCCTTCAGGTTTCCTGTATCCCTTGGACCTTCACTTTGAAGGTGAAACACAGAAATTGCATCGGAATTAAATACAAAAGGCACAATGCCCACTTAAGTGCAAGAAGACTGAGTCTTCTTACCGTCTATGTTTTGAGCCTTTCCTGAGTGACCAGTTTTAGATTCCGATGTTTAACTTCAGGTTTACTGTATTCCTTGGACCTTCAAATTGATGATGAAATACAAAAATTGCATTGAAATTAAATACAAAAGGCACAATTCCGACTTAAGTACAAGATGACTGAGTCTTCTTACTGTCTATGTTTTGAGCCGTTCCTGTGAGACCAGTATTATATTCCGCTGCTTCACCTCAGGTTTACTGTATCCCTTGGACCTTCACTTTCACAATGAAACACAGAAATTGCATCGGAAGTAAATACAAAAGTCACAATGCCGACATAGGTACAAAAAGATTGACTTATCTTAGTGTCTATGTTTAGAGCCTATCCTGTGTCACCAGTTTTAGATTCCTATGCACAGCTGCAGGTTTACTGTATCCCTTGGACATTCACATTGACGTTGAAACACAGAAATTGCATCGGAATTAAAAACAAAAGGCACAATGCTGCCTTAAGTACAAGAAGAATGAGTCTTCTTACTGTCTTTTGCTTTGAGCCTTTCCTGTGAGAACAGTTTTAGATTCCGATGCTTCACTTCCTGTTTCCTGTATCACTTGGACCCTCACATTGTCGAAGAAACACAGAAATTGCAACGGAATTAAATACAAAAGGCACAATGCCGACTTAACTACAAGAAGACTGATTCTTCAAACAATCTATGATTTGAGCCTTTCCTGTGAGACCAGTTTTAGATTCCGATGCTTCACTTCAGGTTTTCTGTATCCCTTGGTCCCTCACTCTGTCGATGATACACAAAAATTGCATCGGAATTAAATACAAAAGGCACAATGCCGACATAAGTACAAAAAGACTGACTTATCTTAATGTCTATGTTTCGAGCGTTTCCTGTGTCACCAGTTTTAGATTCCTATGCACAACTACAGGTTTACTGTATCTTTTGGAACTTCACATTGACGTTGAAACACAGAAATTGCATCGGAATTAAATACATAAGTCACAATGCCGACGTAAGTACAAGATGACTGAGTCTTCTTACTGTCTATGCTTTGAGCATTCCCTGTGAAAGCTGTTTTAGATTCCGATGCTTCACCTCAGGTTTACTGTATCCTTTGGACCTTCACTTCGACGATGAAACACACAAATTGCATCGGAATTAAATACAAAAGGCACAATGCTGACCTAAGTACAAGAAGACTGTGTCTTCTTACCGTCTATGTTTTGAGCCTTTCCTGGCAGACCATTTTTAGATTCCGATGCTTCACTTCACGTTTACTGTATCCTTTGGACCTTCACTTCGACGATGAAACACACAAATTGCATCGGAATTAAATACAAAAGTCACAATGCCGACATAAGTACAAAAAGACTGACTTATCTTATTGTCTATGTTTTGAGCCTATCCTGTGTCACGCGTTTTAGATTTCTATGCACAGCTGCAGGTTTACTGTATCCCTTGGACATTCACATTGACGATGAAACACAGAAATTGCATCGGAATTAAATACAAAAGGCACAATGCCGTCTTAAGTACAAGAAGACTGAGTCTTCATACAATCTATGATTTGAGCCTTTCCTGTGAGACCAGTTTTAGATTCCGATGCTTCACTTCAAGTTTACTGTATCCCTTGGACGTTCACATTGACGAAGAAACACAGAAATTGCATCGGAATTAAATACAAAAGTCACAATGCCGACTTAAGTGCAAGAAGACTGACCCATCTTACTGTCTATGATTTGAGCCTTACCTGGGAGACCAGTTTTAGATTCGGATGCTTCACTACATGTTTACTGTATCCCTTGGACCTTCAGTTCGGCGATGAAACACAGAAATAGAATCGGAATTCAATACAAAGGGCACAATGCCGAATTAAGTACAAGAAGAAGAGTCTTCTTTCCGTCTATGCTTTGAACCTTTCCTGGGAGGCCAGTTTTAGATTCCGATGCACCACTTCAGGTTTACTGTATCCTTTGGACCTTCACATTGACGATGCAACACAGAAATTGCATCGGAAATAAATCCAAACGCACAATGCCGACATAAGTACAAGAAGACTGAGCCTTCTTACTGTCTATAAATTTTTGCCATTCCTGTGAATCCAGTTTTAGATTCCGATGGTTCACTAGAGGTTTACTGTATCCCTTGGACCTTCACTTTGACGGTGAAACACAGAAATAGCATCGGAATTAAATACAAAAGGCATAATGCCGACTTAAGTACAAGAAGAAGAGTCTTCTTTCCGTCTATTCTTTGAACCTTTCCTGGGAGGTCAGTTTTAGATTCCAATGCTTCACTTCAGGTTTACTGTATCCTCTGGACCTTCACATTGACGATGAAACACAGATATTGCGTCGGAAATAAATACAAAAGGCACAATGCCGACTTAAGTACAAGAAGACTGAGCCTTCTTACTCTCTATAATTTTAGCCTTTCTTGTGAGACCACTTTTAGATTTCCATGCTTCACTTTAGGTTTACTGTATCACTTGGACCTTCACATGGACGAGGAAACACAGAAATTGCATCGGAATTAAATACAAAAGGCACAATGCCGACTTAAGTGCAAGAAAACAGAGTCTTCTTACTGTATATGTTTGGAGCCTTTCCAGTGAGACCAGTTTTAGATTCCGCTGCTTCACCTCAGGTTTACTGTATCCCTTGGACGATCACATTGACGATGAAACACAGAAACTGCATAGGAGTGAAATACAAAAGGCACAATGCCGAGTTAAGCACAAGAAGTCTGGGTCTTCTTACCGTCTATGTTTTGAGGCTTTCCTGGGAGTCCAGGTTTAGATTCCGTTGCTTCACTACAGGTTTACTGTATCCCTTGGACCTTTAGTTCGACGATGAAACACAGAAATAGCATCGGAATTAAATACAATGGGTAAAATGCCGAATTAAGTACAAGAAGTCTGAGTCTTCTTACCGTCTATGCTTTGAACCTTTCCTGGGAGACCTGTTTTACATTCCGATGCTTCACTTCAGGTGTACTGTATCCTTCGGACCTTCACATAGACGATGAAACACAGAAATAGCATCGGAAATAAATACAATAGGCACAATGGCGACTCAGGTACAAGAAGACTGAGCCTTCTTACTGTCTCTAATATAAGCCTTTCCTGAGAGACCAGCTATAGATTCCGATGCTTCACTTCATGTTTACTGTAGCACTAGGACATTCACATGGACGATGAAACACAGAAATTGCATGGGATTTAAATACATAATACACAATGCCGACTTAAGTGCAAGAACACATAGTCTTCTTACCGTCTATGTTTTGAGCCTATCCTGTGAAACCAGTTTTAGATTCCGATGGTTCACTACAGGTTTACTGTATCCCTTGGACCTTCACTTTGACGATGAAAGACAGAAATTGCATCGGAATTAAATACAAAAGGCACAATGCCCACCTAAGTACAAGAAGACTGAGTCTTCTTACTGTCTATGTTTTGAGCCTTTCCTGTGAGACCATTTTTAGATTCCGATGCTTCACTATAGGTTCACTGTATCCGTTGGACCTTCACTTTTGACGATGAAACACAGATATTGCAACGGAATTAAATACAAAATGCACAATGCCGACTTAAGTACAAGAAGATTGAGTCTTCATACTGTCTATGGTATCAGCCATTCCTGTGAGACCAGTTTTAGATTCCGATCCTTCACTTCAGGTTTACTGTATCCCTTGGACGCTCACATTGACGATGAAACACAGAAAATGCATCGGAATTAAATACAAAAGGCACAATGCCGTCTTAAGTACAAGAAGACTGAGTCATCTTACTGTCGATGTTTTGAGCCTTTCCTGTCAGACCAGTTTTAGATTCCGATGCTTCACTTCAGGTTTACTGTATCCCTTGGACGTTCACATTGACGACGAAACACAGAAAATGCATCGGATTTAAATACAAAAGGCACAATGCCGTCTTAAGTACAAGAAGACTGAGTCATCTTACTGTCGATGTTTTGAGCCTTTCCTGTCAGACCAGTATTAGATGCCGATGCTTCACTTCACGTTTACTGTATCCCTTGGACCTTCACTTTTGACGATTAAACACAGATATTGCATCGGAATTAAATACAAAAGGCAAAATGCCCACTTAAGTACAAGAAGACTGAGTCTCCTTACTGTCTCTGTTCTGAGCGTTTCCTGTGAGACCAGTTTTAGATTCCGATGCTTCACTTCAGGTTTTCTATATCCCTTGGACCTTCACATGGACGAGGAAACACAGAAATTGCATCGGAATTAAATACTAAAGGCACAATGACGACTTAAGTGCAAGAAAACAGAGTCTTCTTACTGTATATGTTTGGAGCCTTTCCAATGAGACCAGTTTTAGATTCCGCTGCTTCACCTCAGGTTTACTGTATCCCTTGGACGTTCACATTGACGATGAAACCCAGAAATAGCATCGGAATTAAATACAAAGGGCAAAATGCCGACTTAAGTACAAGAAGACTGCGTCTTCTTACTGTCTATAATTTGAGCCTTTCCTGTGAGACCAGTTTTAGATTCCGTTATTTCACTACAGGTTTACTGTATCCCTTGGACCTTCACTTCGACGATAAAACAAAGTATTGCATCGGAAATAAATACAAAAGGCACAATGCCAACTTAAGTACAAGAAGACTGAGCCTTCTTACTGTCTATAATTTTAGCCTTTCTTGTGAGACCAGTTTTAGATTTACATGCTTCACTTTAGGTTTACTGTATCACTTGGACCTTCACATGGACGAGGAAACACAGAAATTGCATCGGAATTAAATACTAAAGGCATAATGCCGACTTAAGTACAAGAAAACAGTCTTCTTACTCTATATGTTTGGAGCCTTTCCAGTGAGACCAGTTTTAGATTCCGCTGCTTCACCTCAGGTTTACTGTATCCCTTGGACGACCACATTGACGATGAAACACAGAAACTGCATAGGAATGAAATACAAAAGGCACAATGCAGACTTGAGTACAAGAAGTCTGAGTCTTCTTACCGTCTATGCTTGAAGCTTTCCTGGGAGTCCATTTTTACATACATTCCGATGCTTCACTTCAGTTTTACTATATCCTTTGGACCTTCACATAGACGATGAAACGCAGAAATTACATTGGAAATAAATACAAAAGGCAAAATGTCGACATATGTACAAGAAGACTGAGCCTTCTTACTGTCTATAATTTGAGCCTTTCCTGTGAGACCAGTTTTAGATTCCGTTATTTCACTACAGGTTTACTGCATCCCTTGGACCTTCACGTTGACGATGAAACACAGTATTGCATCGGAATTAAATACAAAAGGCACAATGCCCAGTTAAGTACAAGAAGACGATGTGTTCTTGCACTTAAGTCGGCATTGTGTATTATGTATTTAAATCCCATGCAATTTCTGTGTTTCATCGTCCATGTGAATGTCCTAGTGCTACAGTAAACATGAAGTGAAGAATCGGAATCTATAGCTGGTCTCACATGTTTTGAGCCTTTCCTGTGAGACCATTTTTAGATGACTATTCTACACTTCACGTTTACTTTATTCCGTGGAACTTCACATTGACGATGAAACACAGAAACTGCATCGGAATGAAATACAAAAGGCACAATGCAGACTTAAGTACAAGAAGACTGAGTCTTCTTACCGTCTATGTTTTGAGCCTTTCCTGTGAGACCAGTTTTAGATTCCGATGCTTCTTTTCAGGTTGACTGTATCACTTCGACCTTCACATTGACGATGAAACACAGAAATCGCATCGGATTTAAATACAAAATGCACAATGCCGACTTAAGTGCAAGAAGACTGAGTCTTCTTACCGTCTATGTTTTGAGCCTTTCCTGGGAGACCAGGTTTAGATTCCGTTGCTTCACTACAGGTTTACTGTATCCCTTGGACCTTTAGTTCGACGATGAAACACAGAAATAGCATCGGAATTCCATACAATGGGCAAAATGCCGAATTAAGTACAAGAAGTCTGAGTCTTCTTACCGTCTATGCTTTGAACCTTTCCTGGGAGACCTGTTTTACATTCCGATGCTTCACTTCTGGTGTACTGTATCCTTCGGACCTTCACATATACGATGAAACACAGAAATAGCATCGGAAATAAATACAATAGGCACAATGCCGACTCAGGTACAAGAAGATTGAGCCTTCTTACTGTCTCTAATATAAGCCTTTCCTGTGAGACCAGCTATAGATTCCGATGCTTCACTTCATGTTTACTGTAGCACTAGGACATTCACATGGACGATGAAACACAGAAATTGCATGGGATTTAAATACATAACACACAATGCCGACTTAAGTGCAAGAACACATAGTCTTCTTACCGTCTATGTTTTGAGCCTATCCTGTGAAACTAGTTTTAGATTCCGATGGTTCACTACAGGTTTACTGTATCCCTTGGACCTTCACTTTGACGATGAAAGACAGAAATTGCATCGGAATTAAATACAAAAGGCACAATGCCCACTTAAGTACAAGAAGACTGAGTCTTCTTACTGTCTATGTTTTGAGCCTTTCCTGTGAGACCATTTTTAGATTCCGATGCTTCACTATAGGTTTACTGTATCCGTTGGACCTTCCCTTTGACGATGAAACACAGATATTGCAACGGAATTAAATACAAAAGGCACAACTCCGTCTTAAGTGCAAGAGGACTGAGCCTTCATACTGTCTATGTTATCAGCCATTCCTGTGAGACCAGTTTTAGATTCCGATCCTTCATTTCAGGTTTACTGTATCCCTTGGACGCTCACATTGACGATGAAACACAGAAAATGCATCGGAATTAAATACAAAAGGCACAATGCCGTCTTAAGTACAAGAAGACTGAGTCATCTTACTGTCGATGCTTTGACCCTTTCCTGTCAGACCAGTTTTAGATTCCGATGCTTCACTTCAGGTTTACTGTATCCCTTGGACGTTCACATTGACGACGAAACACAGAAAATGCATCGGAATTAAATACAAAAGGCACAATGCCATCTTAAGTACAAGAAGACTGAGTCATCCTACTGTCGATGTTTTGAGCCTTTCCTGTCAGACCAGTTTTAGATGCCGATGCTTCACTTCACGTTTACTGTATCCCTTGGACCTTCACATTGACGATGAAACACCGATTATGCAAGGGTTTAAATACAAAAGGCACAATGCCGGCTTAAGTTCAAGAAGACTGAGTCTTCTTACTGTCTATGTTATGAGCCTTTCGTGTGAGACCAGTTTTAGATCCCGATGCTTCTCTTCAGGTTTACTGTATCACATGAAAATTCACATGGACGATGAAACACAGAAATTGCATCGGATTTAAAAACATAATGCACAATGCCGACTTAAGTGCAAGAAGACTGAGTCTTCTTACCGTCTATGTTTTGAGCCTTTCCTGAGAGACCAGTTTTAGATTCCGATGTTTCACTTCATGTTTACTGTATCCCGTGGACCTTCAAATTGACGATCAAACACAAAAATTGCATCGGAATTACATGCAAAAGGCACAATGCTGACTTAAGTACAAGATGACTGAGTCTTCTTACTGTCTATGTATTGAGCCTTTCCTGTGAGACCAGCTTTCGATTCCGCTGCTTCACCTCAGGTTTACTGTATCCCTTGGACCTTCACTTCGACGATGAAACACAGAAATTGCATCGGAATGAAATACAAAAGGCACAACTCCGTCTTAAGTGCAAGAGGACTGAGCCTTCTTACTGTCTATGATTTGAGCCTTTCCTGGGAGACCAGTTTTAGATTCCGATGCCTCAGCACAGGTTTACCGTATCCCTTGGACCTTCAGTTCGACGAATAAACACAGAAATATCATCGGAATTCAATACAAAGGGCACAATGCCGACTTAAGTACAAGAAGTCTAAGTCTTCTTTCTGTCTATGCTTTGAACCATTCCTGGGATGCCAGTTTTAGATTCCGATCCTTCACTTCAGGTTTACTGCATCCTTTGGACCTTCACATTGACGATGAAAGACAGAAATTGCATCGGAATTATAAACAAAAGGCACAATGCCGACTTCAGTACAAGAAGACTGAGCCTTCTTACTGTCTATAGTTTGAGCCTTTCTTGTGAGACCACTTTTAGATTCCGATGGTTCACTGCAGGTTTACTGTATCCCTTGGACCTTCACTTTGACGATGAAACACCGATTATGCAAGGAATTAAATACAAAAGGCACAATGCCAACTTAAGTACAAGAAGACTGAGTCTTCTTACTGTCTATGTTATGAGCCTTTCCTGAGAGACCAGTTTTAGATTCCGATGCTTCATTTCAGGTTTACAGTATCCCTTGAACCTTCACTTTGACGATGAAACACAAAAATTGCATCGGAATTAAATACAAAAGGCACAATGCCGACATAAGTAAAAGAAGACTGAGTCATCTTACTGTCTATGTTTAAAGCCTTATATTTATATTCCGATGCTTCACATCAGATTTACTGTATCCCTTGGATGTTCACAGAAAATTGCATCGGAATTAAATACAAAAGGCCCAATGCCGACTTAAGTACATGAAGACTGAGACTTCTTACCGTCTATGTGTTGACCTTCCAGGGGAGACCAGTTTTAGATTCCGATGCTTCACTCCTGGTTTACTGTATCCCTTGGACCTTCACACTGATGATGAAACACAAAAATTGCATCGGAATTAAATACAAAACGCACAATGTCGACTTAAGTGCAAGAAGACCGAGTTTTCTTACTGTCTATGTATGAACCTTTCCTGTGAGACCAGTTTTAGATTCCGCTGCTTCACGTCAGGTTAACAGTATCCCTTGGACCTTCACATTGACGGTGAAACACAGAAATTGCATCGGAATTAAATACAAAAGGCACAATGCCGACTTAAACGCAAGAAGACTGAGCCTTCTTACTGTCAATGATTTGAGCCTTTCCTGGGAGACCAGTTTTATATTCCGATGTTTTACTCCAGATATACTGTATCCCTTGGACCTTCAGATCGATGATGGAACACAGAAATAGCATCGGAATTAAATACAAAGGTCACAATGCCGACTTAAGTACAAGTAGTCTGAGTCTTCTTTCCGTCTATGCTTTGAACCTCTTGGAGTCCAGTTTTAGATTCCGATGCTTCACTTCAGTTTTACTTTATCCTTTGGACCTTCACATTGACGATGAAACACAGAAATTGCAACGTAAATTAATACAAAAGGCACATTGCCGACTTAAATACAAGAAGTCTGAGCCTTCTTACTGTCTATGTTTTGAGAATTTCCTGTGAGACCAGTTTTAGATTCCGATGCTTCACTCCAGGTTTACTGTATCCCTTGGACGTTCACATTGACAATGAAACACAGAAAATGCATCGGAATTAAATACAAAAGGCACAATACGGCCTTAAGTACAAGATAACTGAGTCTTCTTACTGTCTATGATTTGATTGTTTCCAGTGAGACCATTTTGAGATTCCGATGCTACACTTCAGGTTTACTGTATTTCTTGAACCTTCACTTTGACGATGAAACACAAAAATTGCATCGGAAGTAAATACAAAAGGCAAAATGCCGACTTATGTACAAGAAGTCTGAGTCTTCTTACCGTCTATGCTTTGAGCCTTTCCTGGGAGACCAGTTTTGGATTCCGATGTTTCACATCAGTTTTACTGTATCCTTTGGACCTACACATTGACGATGAAACACAGAAATTGCATCGGAAATAAATACAAAATGCTCATTGCCGACTTATGAGCCTTCTTACTGTCTTTGTTTTGAGCACTTCCTGTGAGACCATATTTAGATTCCGATGCTTCCCTTCAGGTTTACTGCATCCCTTGGAGATTCACATTAACGAGGAAACACAGAAACTGCATCGGAATTAAATACAATAGGCACAATGCCGACTTAAGCACAAGAAGACTGAGTCTTCTTACCGCCTATGTTTTGAGCCTTTCCTGTGAGACCAGTTTTAGATTCCGATGCTTCACTTCAGTTTTATTGTGGTAGGGACGGAAACGCTCCTGGTATCCCGGAGCGGCTAAGTGGCCGGAAGGAATTACATAATTGTTAATTAGAACATTACATTGCATGTAAATCACTGTAATTGTAATAAAGTAGAATTGTTTAGTTATTACTACCCACTTAGTCTAACTAGATAGTGGGTCAATGTAAAATAACAATAAATGTAAAAAAAAAAGAGTCCCTATCTACTATCTAGCGAAATCTCTGCCAAGGGAACGGGCTTGGAAAAATTAGCGGGGAAAGAAGACCCTGTTGAGCTTGACTCTAGTCTGGCACAGTGAGGTGACATGAGAGGTGTAGCATAAGTGGGAGATGGCAACATCGCCGGTGAAATACCACTACTTTCATTGTTTCTTTACTTACTCGGTTAGGCGGAGCGCGTGCGTCGTGGTATAACAACCCGGCGTCACGGTGTTCTCGAGCCAAGCGTGTTAGGGTTGCGTTCGCGCCGCGGCTCCGTCTCCGTGCGCCACAGCGTGCGGTGCGTGTGGGTGCAAGCCTGCGCGTGCCGTGCGTCCCGTGTGCGTCGGCGCGTCCGCGTGTGCGGCGCAGTTTACTCCCTCGCGTGATCCGAATCGAGGACACTGCCAGGCGGGGAGTTTGACTGGGGCGGTACATCTGTCAAAGGATAACGCAGGTGTCCTAAGCCCAGCTCAGCGTGGACAGAAACCTCGCGTAGAGCAAAAGGGCAAAAGCTGGCTTGATCCCGATGTTCAGTACGCATTGGGACTGCGAAAGCACGGCCTATCGATCCTTTTGGCTTGGAGCGTTACCAGCAAGAGGTGTCAGAAAACTTACCACAGGGATAACTGGCTTGTGGCGGCCAGGCGTTCATAGCGACGTCGCTTATTGATCCTTCGATGTCGGCTCTTCCTATCATTGCGAAGCAGAATTCGCCAAGCGTTGGATTGTTCACCCACTAATAGGGAACGTGAGCTGGGTTTAGACCGTCGTGAGACAGGTTAGTTTTACCCTACTGATGACTGTGTCGTTGCGATAGTAATCCTGCTCAGTACGAGAGGAACCGCAGGTTCAGACATTTGGTTCACGTACTCGGCCGAGCGGCCGCTGGTGCGAAGCTACCATCCGTGGGATTAAGCGTGAACGCCGCTAAGGCCGAATCCCGTCTAGCCATTGTGGCAACGATATCGCTAAGGAGTCCCGAGGGTCGAAAGGCTCGAAAATACGTGACTTTACTAGGCGCGGTCGACCCACGTGGCGCCGCGCCGTACGGGCACAACTTGTTTTCCGGACGGGGCACTCGGGCGGCGCTGTCTGGGATCTGTTCCCGGCGCCGCCCTGCCCCTACCGGTCGACCATGGGTGTCTATATTTCGATTTCGGGACTCGGAATCGTCTGTAGACGACTTAGGTACCGGGTGGGGTGTTGTACTCGGTGGAGCAGTTGCCACGCTGCGATCTGTTGAGACTCAGCCCTAGCTTGGGGGATTCGTCTTGTCGCGAGACGAGACCCCCACGGCTGGGCGCCAGGGGCACGTGTGCCCCCCCCCCCCCCACCCTATCTTGTATCTTGTATTTTGTTTCTTTGTGCGTCGCATCTCTGGGCGCATTGGTCCGGCCGGGCGCACCGCACCCAGGGCGCTGCATTGGGCGCGGCGGACTCAGGCGTATCGGTTTGCGGGCCCCTTGCCGCTGGCGTGGGTGCTGCGATGGGTGCCGCCTCCGTGCGCGCGGGGGAGGCGGCGGCGGCCGGGCGCTTTGTGGTCCGCCGCGCTACAGCGTATTGCTTTGTCAGCCGGTGATGGGTGCCAGACGGGCGGTGTCGGTCCACCGGTCGGAGCGTCGCGTGGAGGCGGCGGTGTCGGGTGGGTGGCGTGCGGCGGTCGCGGTGCCCGGCAAGCAACGGTGAGTGTACGCCGGCTCAAGCGCTGTGCGGTAACGTAGCGTACACCACAGTACGGTGAACTACGATACCTCTAAACTATGGATGTGAAATAAAATATAATAATAAGGAAATAGACTTGGGAAAGGGTGTGTCGTTGGCAAGTCCCCGGGGCGGCTAGTGTGGGTGGTGATAAGTCTGTAGGGCGCGATGTGTAGAAGAGCAATAAATAATAGGTGACTCAACCCTGTATACGCGTTGCCGACCGCAGCGCTGTATTCTGTTTACATGTCTTTGTATTAGTATACGCCTGCCTATAGCAGTGTCTTTGGCGCTTCAGTGACTTATTATGATTATTATTACTGTTTGTCCCTTCGGACAGACGCGCTGAGCGAGGGCACGAGAGATGCACCAGATGTGAACATCATTTCGTTGAGGGCGTTTTGTATTTGTATTTATTTGCAACGCTGGGCAGTGTTATAGATCTACAACGAGTAATAGGAGAGTAGGAAAATATTAAGAAGTGTTCTTGCGTGAATAACGCATGGTCAAAGATTCGCGCGCGCCCTCTGGTCCCGACGACATCAACGTCCACAATAAACAGGCCATACCGCCCTCTATGGGACGATGTTGACAACGCCACCCACAGGCACAACACAGCCATCTATGGGAATGTGACCAAACTACATTGCCATCCGGCCCAGAAACGAGACCTCCATCTACAGCAATCCAACGAAACTACGCCAACCATACTGCCGAAACACAGCGTCGCCATCTATGACAATATGACGAAACCACATGCAATACCCCCATCTACGCGAATCTGACAACACTACGTCCACCATGTCGAGCGCACCACAAAAAATACCGCCATCTGCAGGTCTCCCGCAACATGACCTACTGCACCGACGATACCGCCATCTATGAGACGCCAAGCCGACTACGACATCGCTAGGTCCCACAGTGCCCATTTTCCGACGCCACCCACAAAGCCTGCATCATCTGTCCACCACAGGAGCCCCAACGCCAGTGCCTGCGCCGCACGAAGTCGTCGACCGACAATCACTCCGCACGTGCCCCACCCCAACCGCCCAAATCGCAACCCCAGCGGATGAACGGCGGACTCTTCCCGCCTATATCTTGCGTTTCATGAAGAGTTACATCCATTGGAGAGAACTCTGCTTCAATCCGTCCCCCCTCCCCTGAGACCCTGCACCCCCTACCTGCCTCTCCCGTGCGCTCCCCTGCTCACCTCCACCATCTCTTCCACTCCCTCCCTTCTTCAGGTCTCCCTCATCTCCTAGCGCCTGTATTGCTCATCATCAGTGTGCCACATTAGTGTTGTGTTTAGTGCTGTTACTCGTGTGCGTCAAGAGATGTGATTTTAATTGTGTCCTGCCTTGAGGTTCGCCGTCAGTGTTACGTTATGTGCTATGCCATCCGTCGCTACTTTTATGCTCCAGTCATACTGTGCCTTGTGTTCTTTTAACCGTCGCCGTGTGTGGCTTTTTATATGTGCTACTTTTAAACAGTTTTTTTGTTATCTCCATTTTACAGTCACCCCGTTTTGTTTTGTTTTGTCTTCCATGCTGTTCCCCCTTTTTTATATCTATGTTCACCTTATTCTCTCCTTTGCTGTTTTTCAGTGTCTTCTATTGTTTTGTTCTGTCTTTCGGCTGAAGAGCAGCGCCTATGCTGCTGCCAGCCCGCCCCGATGGGGAATTGAAACACAATAAAGGAAAAAAAAAAACTCTGCTTCAAGGGTAGTGAAATATTGCTGGAGAAGTGGCTGCCCATCTTGAATGATGGGACATATATATGATATATGTCCCTATACATGTACCTGCTTCCCACAGACCTGACTCCTTTGAAGCAGAGTTCTCTCTCATTCAAGATGGGCAGCCACTTC
Organism: Schistocerca cancellata; assembly: GCF_023864275.1. Taxonomy (NCBI): domain Eukaryota; kingdom Metazoa; phylum Arthropoda; class Insecta; order Orthoptera; family Acrididae; genus Schistocerca; species Schistocerca cancellata. The sequence goes on along the minus strand of NW_026047099.1, from coordinate 7,418,551 downwards.
TCCAGCATTATTTCACCACCCTGTTGAATAGGACTAATGGATTAACTGTCATCATCCAGTGTGACATGTTCTGCATCTGTTTGACGATTAACTTCTTTCCTTGGGTCTGCAACACCTTCTCTGTGTATACTAATACACTTCTTTACAGCCTCTGACAGCGCAGCAGGTATTCTTCCAAAGGCTGTATGTGTATTTACAGTGTAAACACGTTCTCGTACAAGTTCTGGACGAAGAGACTTAAATAAGCCCAGTAACGCTTCGATGTGATGTGCTCCTGACTGTTTGAGGTTGCATCTAAATAATGTTACAACCCTCGCTCTTGTAACGTCATCTCGTGTAGTCAACATATATACAATTTTAGAAGCCCACCGTGCCAGACTTTCAACAAATAATAAAAAATTAATTTGATGATAAAAGCTGTCATTCGCTTGTCTGTCTGCGAGCTCATTCTCCAGCAAAGCAATGAGCCACTGGAGGACAGCAATACTCTTTTTAGGTGGTTCATATACGTGTCTCACAAGCATCCGGATGACAACAGTTTGTATGTGTTCTTTCTGCACAATTGTCTCTGGCACAACACAATGCAGAAGTTTCTGGAAACGCTTTATAGAAAGTGTGGCTCTTGTTAAAACACGGAGGAGGATAGTAATTTCAACATCACTCAGACCAGTCTCTTTTTCTGATAGTTCTTCAAGTTTCTTGTCAAATTCTGTTGCCACGTACTTGTATCCTGCACCTGAAAGTCCTGAAAAATACTTAGCTGCAGAGCATACAGTTTCCATGTTGACATTAAACGAACCGAACGCGATTAACCCACTGGTTAATCGCGTTCGGTTCGTTTAATGTTTAATAAAATAATGTTTAGCTGCTGAACGATGCATTAAGGCTAGGCCGTGTGCCTGCAGTGTGGAAAGCCTCTAGGGCGGTCATCATCAAAAAAGCACCAGACAAAGACCCCTCAGAACCCAAATCATACAGACCCATACGCCTCATCAATACACTCGCTAAAACACAAGAAAAACTCCTTTGCAAAAGACTCCAAACACATCGCACACTTCGGGGACTGACACCACACCAATATGGCTTTCGGGAAGGAAAGTCTATTGACGATGCAATCAACAAAGCACTTCAAATCGTACACAATACACCTGCAAAGTACACACTAGCCATCATGATTGACATCTCGGATGCATTTGACAATCTATGGTGGCCGGCCCTCTTCAAGAGGCTCAGACACCTGCAGGTACCGGAATCCCTGTACAACAGTCTTGTAGACTACTGCAGGGATAGAGCAGTCGCTTGGCACATGGACGACAAGAAAGTAATCAAACGCATTACCAAAGGTTGTCCACAAGGATCGATCTGCGGCCCCATCTTCTGGGACATAATGTTAGAACCGCTCCTAGAATTACTTGAGGAGCACAATGCGACAGATGGAGTTGTCGCTTACGCTGACGACCTGCTTGTGGCAGTGTCAGCAAACAACCGTGCCCAGCTAGAAGACAGAGCCAATGATAGACTCAAAACAATAACACAATGGTGCACAGACAACAAGCTCAAGGTAGTAGAAAATAAAACCACTTACACACTACTAAAGGGCATCCTGCATAGGAACCCAACAGTCAAAATCGGGGACACAAACATTAAAAGATCAAAAGTAACACGCTACCTTGGAGTCTACATAGACGAACGGTTGAACTTCCACGAACACATACGAATATCCACGGACAAAGCAGAAAAAATACTGCACAAACTGGCAAGGCTAAACTCGGAACAATACAGACTACCACTGTCAGTCATACGAACATATCACTGCGCTCTCTTCGAGTCGGTACTATGTTTTGCTGCCAGCACGTGGGCCCATAGACTCAGCCTCTCCACTAACAGAACCGCCGTACGGCGGGGGCAAAGAAGCATTCTGCTTCGACTAACAGGGGCCTTCAACACAACCTCAGTCGACGCACTTTGCGTCGTGATGGGAATCTTCCCAATAGACATAACCATAAGATACCGTGCGGCAAGGTACTGGCTTAAGATGGGGAAACTAGACCAGGTTCGGCAGATCACTGGTGTACCATATGCTACATCACGTCAACTCAAAGCATGGCGAGTGGATACCTGGCAGAGCGAGTGGGCTAACAGCGATAAGGGCCGACGAGTCTATAGCTTTTTCCCTGACATCAAAGAACGATTGAGACTAAAGCATATCGATGCTAGTCGCGGTATGGTACACTTTCTGACAGGCCACGGCCCTTATCCCACGCACCAGAGACGCGTGAGTCTGCAACAGACTACCAGATGCACATGTGGGGAAGAAGGCTCCCCAGAACACACTGTCCTATTCTGCGGGCAACGCACAAACACTAGACACACACTACACATTACCCGGCAGAATACCCAAGATGAAATATACACCATTTTACGAGATCCAGACCTATGCGACAAACTTAATACACTAACTGACGAAATATCCAGGACCCTGTATACCGAATATCTGAACAACAGACCATTCAGAAGGCAAGGCCGGGGACGCAGACCACAGAGTGCCCACGAGATGGATAACAGTACAAACACCTCGGGCGAAGACACAGATGTTGAGGTAAGTCATGTCGACGACCCATTGTGGCAACCTGCGTATGAGTAGTCTAGGTACCTGAACAACATCCAACACTAAAGAACACACACTTGCACACAAAAGTCACAAAATTGAGTAATAGTCAAAGCCAGGCACTTACCCCAGGGACCTACGCATCCTGGCAAGAAGCAACACCCAGCTTGGATGGAAGGATCTTAATTGTGGTTCCCCTTAGTTGGGCCCAACCCGACGGATACTTAACGTAGATCGGGGAAAACCACCGTCCAGGCTGAGTTGCCGTGTAACCAGGAGGCGGGAACTGGTCTTACATGCACATGTACACACATACACACACACGCACATAGCACATAACATACAAGAACACACACAAGAGGATATGCAGTCAAAAGGTGACATGACACCTGTAAACAAGGGTTAGCTCCAAGATAGGCACCTACCATACGAACCTACGCCTCCCGACGAGAGGCAACACTGGGCCTGGATGGAAGGATCTTAATTGCGGTTCCCCTTAGCTGGGCTCAACCCGACGGATACACAATGTAGATCGGGGAAAACCACCGTCCAGGCTCAATTGCCATATAGCCGGGAGGTGCCAATCATTCATCAAGCAAGAACTGGTCTGACACGCACACATACACACCCACAACCACACATAATGACACACACACAGACCTAAACAAAATTCAATAAAATCACTCCATCACATCTAGACTAGTTAATATTTAATTTTGCACTATGTAAGTAGTAATAAGTAAATCAAGTATACAAGCATATATGTGAACTGTGAGTGGCGGCCAGCGCCTTGAAGGTCACTCCAAGACCCTGACTGCAACCCACACACAGGTGGTGGTAATTTCTCTATCCTTTTCTTTCCTATCTTTCTATTTACTCCTTCTTAAATTCAAAATGAAATTGTTTTCCATTTCAGTATTATTTATATAATTTGTAATGTATATAAAAGCTGCACAACGAGTAAAAACGAACAAATAACGCAGAAGCCCGCCTCCACGAGGCGGGACACGGGCAACAGTGTGAGTGGGATCGAGAACAGGGGAGGTAACTCACATAACCACTCCTGGGCCCGAGCCCAGTCACAGTGGCTAAGAGGCTTAATACGACCCACCATAAGCAATTAGAAGGTGGGTCAACAAATAAAGAGCAGCAAGGGAAAAAATAAAAAAAAGTGTCCCTACACATGCTCAAAAGCCGCTCGCCCGAGCCGAGTGCTGTGGACCCTGCTATCCGCAGGGGAAACGTGCGCCGGCCGATGCCCATTGAAAGCAAATGCTACAGCAGCACCACCTCCACGCGGCTCCCTGGGGGCACTGGACGGCAGGCCGCGAGACCTGACGCCCAGTGACATACAGTGCTCCTCTCAGAATATACACTGTCCGTACCCCGCACAATGGTGACGGTGTGGGAGGAGTTTTCCAAGACCGCTTCCTGCGGTGCCAACGCTGTGGTAGAGTCGATACTCCATCTTTGGTGGAAGGCAACCATTTTGCTGTACAGCAGTACTTCACTGGTAGTTCAGTCGCCTCACAGCACTGCTTAGTAAACTATGCAGGGCCACATAGATGATATACGCAAATGTCCCTATGCTGAAAGTCTGTGCACACAATATGAAACACATCTCAGCCAGACACTCTATCACACATTACTCTCTGCCTGTAAAAGACACAGATACAATATGTAAGCACCAGCATGGACCAACATCCAGTGCATCGTCTCCGCCACAGTACACCATCCACACTATGATAAACAGACCGGGAGATCCAATCATAAAACAGAATATCCCACTCTTCCGACAACCACAATTGCTCAGATACGCCACCAACACCCACACATGTCCTACACAGGAGTGCACCCAACATCACCACACTGCCTCGTGTTACAGCACAGAAACAATGGCAGGAATGAAACACACAGGTCTGCCACTCCCTTGCCACAACCACGGATCTGGCGCGCCCCCTGTCACGAGCGAAAAGCGCATCCTGACGTCACATACCTGATGTGACATACGGACGCTGCCTCGGGCATCCACTTACAATGCTCACTATCAACGAACCTCGGCGCCCCCCCCCCCTTCACATCATCCCTTACCACAATGTGTACTGTAACCTAACCCAGTTTGTACCGTAACCTAACCCAATTTGTACCGCAATGTAACCCAATTTGTACCGCAATGTAACCCAATTTGTACAACGCAATTTGTACCGCAATCTACCCCAAGTTGTACCGCAATATACCCCAAGTTGTACCGCAATCTACCCCAAGTTGTACCGCAATCTACCCCAAGTTGTACCGCAATCTACCCCAAGTTGTACCACAATCTAACCCAAGGTGTGCCTTTACGTACCCCCTCGTTGTGCCTTAACCTACCTCACGTTGTGCCTTAACCTAACCCATGTTGTGCCTTAACCTAACCCACGTTGTGCCTTAACCTAACCCACGTTGTGCCTTAACCTAACCCACGTTGTGCCTTAACCTAACCCACGTTGTGCCTTAACCTAACCCACGTTGTGCCTTAACCTAACCCACGTTGTGCCTTAACCTACCCCATGTTGTGCCTTAACCTAACCCATGTTGTGCCATAACCTAATCCACGTTGGGCCTTAACCTAACCCACATTGGGCCTTAACCTAACCCACATTGGGCCTTAACCTAACCCACGTTGGGCCTTAACCTAACACACGTTGGGCCTTAACCTGCTCTGTAATTGGCATATGACACGTTACATTCATTTAGTGTTGTCTAACTGCAACCCTCTCAATATAGTTCGCTACTCGCACTGCCCGGTCCCCTGTGTATCGTTTCATGTTCAACACTTCGCAAGTGTTGCTTGCTTTTTACATGCACCCACTATACACTGTAATGTGGACGCCAGCAGGACGTACATCGCCCCCCCCCCTTCCCCCCTGCCGTCGCAAGCTGGTCGGTCAGGTGCTTGCTTGTTCAATGCCCTTCGCAGCTGTTCACTGGCATTCACATGCCGAAGCACTCAGTCTACGTCGTGGTATGGTCTGTGTCCACTGTCCACTGATGTCGTACGCCTAACCCACACAATGTACTGCACATCGGTCCTTATGTACCGACATGTGGCACATGTGTGACCGTACAACGGCTGCGCCCAACAACGGCGAACCATACTGTCTAAATGTTGTGCACTCAGCTACGTGTCATCTCCCCATAACAGCTGCATTGGAGTGTGGTACGCCATAGAGATGTGTGGGCGTAACGGACGCCCTGCATGAGCCGTCTGTTGATGTAGTGTGGCGCGTGTATGCAGACGTAGTAGTCCCTTCTCACACAATGTGATAGCATGGTGCCTCATGTTCCACATCCGCGACATGCTGCAGAGGCCGGTTGACAGTTGGGCGCGCAATGGACATCGCATACGTACGGGGGCCACCTTCCACGTGTCCCCTAGTCGGGCACATTTTGTTGCGTGGATGTGGGCGGATGTAGTGTGTCTTGACGCGTAACAGACAGGCATGCAATAATCGTTGAATTTGCAAACGGGGATGGACGTGTACGTTTACTGGTGGCGTTACGCAAATGAACAACTGGTAACCCGTTGTGGTGCGGTTGTTCTTGCTGGAGGTAAATCTGTGAGGGCAACGATCGGTACAGCTACGAAGCGGTTGTTTCCGTGATACCCACCATACCAACGAACGTGAATGGGAATCCGGATGTGAAGCGATACGCGGCTGTGGGTGGGTGGGACTCTCGCCGGCCGGTGAGGGGGGGCCGCCCGGCGTGTTGGCCGCGCGGTGCGTGGGCGCACGCGCTACACCCGGCTGGTGGGGGCGCCCAGTGGCAGGCGCGCCGGCCGACGGACGCGGCAGGCGGTGCAGCTGCGCGCCGGCGCACACTGTGCGCGGCGCCGTGCGGCCAAAGTGGGTCCTCGCGGACCCGGTGCGAAGCGCGGTGGACATCTGCAGTGTGCTGGTCCGATTGAGGACTGTGTGCGTTGAGGATGCGCCGCCGCCCGGCACTCGGCGCCGCGACGCCGTCTGCTGCTCGGTCGCCCCAGCGGTTCTCGCTGGTGGTTTGTATCGCAGCTGTGCGGACGTGTTGGCACGTACGCTGTGCTGGGAGAGTTCGCTTCGGCACCCACGTAGGGCTTTTGCCCTTCTGTGGCGCTGGCGTTGGAGCTGCCGGTCACCGTAGGTGGCGCGTGTTGCCTCCCGCCGGCAATGCCACGACAGCACGCTCCCGGGCCTCTGTCGGCAGCGGCAAGCTCAGTTGGGAGCACGGGTGGTCGCACCTAAAGCGTCTACCCGCCTAACTCCGGGCGATTGCGCCTCTCTCGAACCCGACCAAGTACTTAGGACGGCGCTGCGCGCCGCCGGGACCTGAGAGGGTTTCGAGGTGTATTGTGCAGGGGAGCTCAGCCTCCTCCGGTTTGCAGAATAATTGAGTGGACGCTTGCGTGTTCGCGCGGGCCCCTGGGACACACTCCCGGGCGGCCGGCTGCTCAGCTCTAGTTGACGCAGCTCCCGGGTTGATCCTGCCAGTAGTCATATGCTTGTCTCAAAGATTAAGCCATGCATGTCTCAGTACAAGCCGCATTAAGGTGAAACCGCGAATGGCTCATTAAATCAGTTATGGTTCCTTAGATCGTACCCACGTTACTCGGATAACTGTGGTAATTCTAGAGCTAATACATGCAAACAAATGAAAGTTGCACCACATAAATCAGCATATTTATTAATGAAAGGTAATCTCGTCTGGAATCCAACTGTCAGAATTGAGGGAACACCAGTTCTTCGGCGTCGAGAGGCCAGATACCTAGGAGTTACAATACCCATATAGAAAACATAACACAACGTGCATTAGAAGTCCTAAATAATCTCATAAGTATAGGCCACAGAAGATTCCACCTACCTCCTAACATAATCAAACTATATCATAACAGCATTTTAACGTCCCTAGTAGGATATGCGAGTGGGGTTTGAGCACACAGGCTCACGAGGGTGGTGCATTGCAGTGACCGTGAGAAGGGTGCAGCGAAACATGCTGTTGCGCTCTGTTGGGGCATATCGAACAACACCTGGGGGGGCATTGCTAATAATAATAGGATTATGTCCTTTAGACATAAAAATCAGAGAGCAGGGAGCGTGGTACTGGGTCTCCAAAGGAAAAATAGATAAAACCAGGGAAGTCATGGGGGTACAAGTGGGGGATAAGTACGCAATAAAGAGAAGGGGCGAAGAGCTATGGCAACAGCAACGGGAAACTGAGGAAACGGGAAGGAGGGTTTTCCAGCTACTACCAAATGTCAAAGAAAGGCTACAAATGAGCAACTTTGAGCCGAGTAGAGGTCTGCTGCACTTTCTAACAGGTCACGGGCCATATCCGACATATTTATGTCGATTTGGAAAGCGGGCAACACCAGCGTGCGACTGTGGTGCTCCGGATGGAACACCCGAACACGTCGTCTATGACTGTACGTTGATTGACGATGTTGTGCTCGAACTTAGAAATCAACTACCAAACAGAGACACATACACATTACTGCGACGTGCTGAGACCTTCAATGTCCTCAACAATTTGGCAAATGAAATCTCTAAAAAGATTCTGAGGGACTTCATTAGAAACCAATACGACTAAAAACACAACCCGATAAAGACTTAGGTGCACCTGCAGTTGCCGCCGAGCGCGGTACTGGCCGGTTGTCATACAACTGGAATCCGCCGCGTTATCGGATCAGGGAAGCAGGAGCACCATTCCCGGACTTGACTTACGCACTAGATTTTATAGGAAGTAGTTACACTAGAATAATGTAGAATTAGAACGCCAAAACAATTAACATAGGTAGGGACTGCAGCGAAATCAAAGTATTGGCCAGCCTAGTGCCAGGGGCACGCTCGCTGGGGTTAGCTCAGTGAGCAGGCCTTACAGTAGGTTTATATATATCATCTGGCACACTTGTAACGCTGCAGAGTATCT